>NC_056737.1:1821992094-1822302094 GCF_019279795.1 Protopterus annectens
TTGCTGCAAATTTGCGAGTGCTAGGTCAGTAGCTAGAAACTTGGCTGTTGATAAAAAACAGAGAGAGAACTATTTCTGAAACTTGTTATGTCGTTGTTGAAAATACTTGTTTTTTTTGTATTTCCATCACCAAGTGTACAGACTGTTTTACTGTTTGCTACATTAGTGCCAAGAGAGAAGATTGGTTAGTAATCACTCTGTAATGTCAGAGAAAAGAGAGAAAACTGAACACTTTTCGTTTATCTGTACTTGCTGTTAAGCGTTCAGTAAGTGAAAAACTAGTGCTGGTTGTTTTCCTGCCATCCCAAATGGAGAAGATATTTGTGTTTGTTATGAAATGTATTTTGATTTGGACTGTCAGTAAAAAGGGAAAAACTGCAAATAGCTATATGCTTAATAAACTGAGAGTAATGGCTGGATCTCCCACTACTACTGTGTAAATCAATACTGTGCTGTTCACCACATGTTGTGTACAAACCAGTACTGCTTTATGTTATGTTCCAAATAATTAACTTTAGTTTGGGCCAATTTAAGTGGCACAATCATCTGTTTTTCTATATTTGGTGGAGAATGCAGGCAGCTGAAGCCATAGTGGACAGCTTAATGATCCTACCTGCCTAGTCAATATAGATTCTCCTAAAAACACGAGTTATGGCTTTGATGGACTAAATGTTATAAACTATTGCTGTCATCACTGACAGGATGGTAGCAGTAGTAAAGTCAATAAATACCTCTCAACCTCTTAGAACAAAAAATCTGGACAAAGCCTAAGATGATGGGGGACAAATAGGGACAGATTTTAAATATTGCCCTTACAAACTTAGAAAGTTGATAGAATAATAGGTTTTGCATTAGCATAAATTTTCCGAAGGATGTGGAGTCCTAAACACAAATGTTTGTCATTATTTAATGACTTCCATCCTCAGCTATTTGCCAGAAAGGGACATATTTTAGGGGGAACACACCAAAAATATGAGGCAAAACTCTGGACATTCTGCGAAAATCTGTACAGTTGAGAGGTATATAACCCAACCTAAGGATGTACACCCTGCTGAAGCCCATAATTACAGATAAAGAGTTAGAAACATATTCAGTTATGTTTGAGAGGATTCTAGCCAGGAGTAGTGGGACTACTCAGCTTGGACACACATACTAGCTGCTCATCTCACAGGAGAGGGCCTCAGGACCTGTATGGACATTCCTAGTGTTGAATTTGCAGACTATGATAAGGTCAAAAAAATCTTCTTTTAGGAATGGTGGTAACAGTAGAGTCACAGGCACAAAAATTCAAGATTGGGTCTTTCTGAGGCTAAGACATGGAGGGCTTAGTTACATGAAATAAGGCACATTATAAAACATTGGTTAGACCCAGATGGGTACAATAGCAAAGGTATAATATTAGAAATACTGACTACAGAGATATTTAAAATAGTCTTACTCAGTACAATTAAATGTCAGGTCTGCCAAGCTGACCGTGGAACACTGATGAGTTTGTGATCTTAGTAGAAAGGATAACGTGTATTGAAGGCATATTCAAGGAAGCTTCTACTAAGATAGGTGATAACAGTAGTACTAAGGTAAATAATTGCATGTTCCTTATATTTTGCTTTAAGAGTAGGAAACAAGGCCATATTGCTAAATTCTGTAAAGATGCCAGACAGGAGTCCCCCATCCAGGCAACCAGAGTTAAAGAATAGCAGGGAGTTATACAGTGTGACTGCCTACTGTTTTTTGTGCTACACTTAAATTTCCCATATCAACAATAAAAGTCATTGGCTAAGAGTTGCAAGGACTCTTGGACTCAGCATGGTGATGAGGATGATGATCATCAACCCCCTTTTTCACTTTTTCTACATGGGTCAAGGTATAGTGCCAACTGTCGCCATCTCTCTCAATTCATTGCTACTCTCCTGCCTTCTTCAGCAGTCATGCCACCTTCTTCAACAGTCATTCCTGACTGTTGTAGGTCTTCTTTCTCACAATCCATCCATCTTATTAATGGATGCCCTCATTTACTCTTGCTTTCCTGTCTGTCCCAGCTCTTCTTCACCAGGTTGTCTTCTGCTTTTCTGCACATGTGCCCAAACCTCCATAATCTGTTCTCTTTGACCTTCTCTGCAATTGTTGCTGCTTTGGCTTCTGCTCTAATGTCCTTATTTCTTTGTCTGTATCACAGTGTGCATCTTACTATTTGCCTCAGGCACTTCATCTCCATCATCTCTAGCTTCCTTTACTGCCCAGGTTTCTGTACCATACAATAGTACAGGTCACAGCAGTATTTAGTACACCTTATTTTTCAGCTTCTTTGGTATTCATCTGTCATACACTACCCCTAATACTCTTTGCCAGCTAGCTGCAGCACCTCTGATTCCAGCTTTAACCTCCTTATTCAAACTTCCCTTCTCCTCAACTACCTCTCCCAGCTACCTGAAGCTGTTAACCTGTTCCATTATTTTCTCTTCCATGCTACTCTGAGTACCCTCATATTTTATACAGATTTGAATACTGAACTACTGTTACACTCACAACCTGAGATTCAGAAGGGCTTACCACAATGCAGAGGGTAAGTGGCCGAAAAACTAGTAGCTTTGTAGAAAAAAAGTCTAGTCCCAAAATACAAAATAAGCAATTCATATTCATGCCAAGCAAAAGCACTACCCAATTAAACAGACAGAAATAAACACCCAATTTGGGACTGTGACACTTTCAGTAGTGGAAGTCCCTTGTCTCAAGTATATTCATAGGTTCATAGGTAGGTACTAGGCTATTGGCCCTAGGGCCTATACAAGCCTAGCCAAAAGGTACCCTGGCTTTCGCCACCCAAGAAAATTATTTTCCTGTGCCCCTGTCAAGCAGAACCACAGAAGTGATCCCCGGGGTGAATTTCCTATTACCCATCCAATCATCAAGATTTTTCTTGAAGAGTGCTAATGAGGAGCTCTGTTTGACATAGCTAGGTAGTGTGTTCCAGAGTATGGGAAGTCTCTGGGACAGGAATCTATCCTTCCAGCATGCTCTCTTTATTGTGGTGACAAGGTTTAGGTCCCTAGAGCGTGTAGCTCAAAGGGATTGGGATTTCTTTAAGTGGAGCATGTCCAACAGCTCTGGGTTTGACATAGCTTTGTATGTTAGGCAGAGATCACCTCTGAGTAGTCGATATGCGACGGTGTAAAGCTGGAGTTTTTTTGAGTCGGTCTACGTAAGGCATCTGTTTGAGGCCAGTAATCCTCTTTGTGAGGTATTTTTGTGGCCTTTCCAGTTGTTGTAGATGTATTGTGAGGTACATACCAAAAGGGGTGTTGTATTCTATAATGGGTCTAATGAGTGATGAGTAGAGGGGAACAATGACCTCTTTTTTTCTGGATGAGAAGCCTTTTGTGATGAAGTGTGCCACATAGAAGGACTTCCTGACCACTGTAGCAATGTGATTATCAAAGGAGAGACTACTGTCCACCTGTGTCCCAAGGTCTCTTATCACACTTTCAGTGTTAAGTAGACTACCGCCTATGTGGTAGTTCATGGGTACAGAGTTTTTTACCAAAGGGGATGACAATGCACTTTTTGGCATTAAGCTTGAGACCATGGCATTGGCACCAGCCATCTGTCTCAGTAAGGCCCTTTTGTATGATGTCCACATCGTTAGGAGTTTCGATTATGGCTCCTAGTTTGCAGTCATCTGCAAATTTAGTTAGCCAAAGACCTTCTGTGTTAGCCTGTACTTCAGAGAAGTAGATACCAAACAGGAGTGGACCCAGGACTGAACCCTGTGGTACTCCACTTGTCACTGGTCTGAAGTCTGATTTGGAGTCTGCTACTTTCACAGTGTGGATTCTGTCTGTAAGCCAGTTGGCAATCCATCTTGTGACATAGGGATTTATACCTAGTTTAGTGAGTTTATCTATAATTCCAGAGTGGGAGATGGTGTCGAACACCTTAGCAAGATCTAGATAGGCTGTGTGAACCACCTTACCCTCATCTATGGCTTTGGTGACTACTTCAAAGAAGTCTATCAGGTTTAGGAGACATGATCTGCCTTTTACAAACCCAAACTATGTGGGGTCCAGAGTTTGGAGATCTCCAATGTCTTTGTTTATAAGTTCTATGATGATACATTCCATGGCCTTGCAGACCGGGCTTGTCAGGCTAATGGGGTGGTAGTTCCCCGGGGTCTGTTGTGGGCCCCCCTTTGTGGAGTGGGATAACCATCATGGTGCGCCATTCAATGGGCACAAAGCCTGAGGTGAGGCTATGATTGAACATGACTTAGGTGGGGTGCCAGTTCATTCTGTAGTTCGTGTAGAAGGCAGCCTGGGATGTTGTCAGGTCCCATGGATGCTGTGTTCTTGGCTTTGGAGAGTGAGGTTTTTACCTGTGCAGCCATGATTACAGGAACTTTGCATTCTTCCGGTATAAAGATGAGCCCTTTAGGGGGTGAGAGGGGGTAACGTTAGCACTGAACCTATCTGCCAGGATGTTGGCAATATCAGTTGGTTCTGTATATTTAGTGTCATTGTGTTGTAACTCAGAGCAGATCTGAGTGTTGTCATTGAGATTCTTGACATAGCTATAGAATGCTTTGTGGTTGTCTTTAGAATCAGTGGCGATTTTGTTTTCATAACTAGCTTTGGAGGATTTTATGAGGGATCTCAGCTTCTTACTGAGGTTGACCAGGGAGTTCCTCCAATCATGGGATTTTACTCTTTTTTGCAACAGTTTCTTTCTTCTGTTGTAGAGTTTGTTTATGGCAGAAGACCACCAGATTGGCTTCCTTTTTTTGGAGGATAGCATCTTGGTTCTGTTAGGGACAGCATGATCCATGAACTCGTGTAAGTGCTTATAAAGTGCATTTGTGTAGGATTCAGCATTCATATCTCTATTGCCCATCTGCATGGGTGTCATGAAGTTTTCCACTTCTGTCTTCAGAAGTGTGAAGTTGGCTTTGGAGTAATTTTTTATGGTTGTTTTCCTAATTGGGGGGGGGGGGTGTGAGCGGGATGTGGATGTCTAGGGTGATTAGCTTGTGGTCGGATCTCACCAACGAGGAGCTGACCTCTGGTGTGGAACACCGGTCACCCATGTTGGTGATGATCAGGTCTAGGATATTGCTGCCCCTGATTGGGGGTGTGGCTAAGTTGATCCAAGGCATTGGAATTGATGATTTCCAGAAAACGTTGAGCAAAAAAGTTGGTACACGAGTAGTTTTCCCAGTTAATGGTAGGGTAGTTGAAATCACCCATTATTAGAGTGTTGGGTTATACCTTAATATTTTCCAGTATATCAAGAAAAGAGGAGTGGGAATCCTGGGGCATGATGGGGGGGTCTGTAGCAAGCTACAATCTGGATTACGGTTTTGCCCAGAGTTAGTTGAACTTGGATAATCTCGGATGCATTATGCTGGGCAACTAGCTTGGAGGTGTGGATATCCTCGATGAATATGGACACTCCTCCACCTTTAGTGTTTTGGTCCGGGTTTGGTGGCCGAAAGGTGTGGTATGAATTATAGCCTGGTAATGCAGGGGTGCTCTCTGGAGCTTTGAACCAGGTCTCTGGCACTGCACAGATGTCAATGTTCTCCATTTTAAGGAGTGCCATGAGTGAGTGCATTTTGAGGTTTAGACTTCTAGCACTGAGTAGCATTACCCTCATATTTTGCTTGCTTGTACCTGTTACAATGGTGAATTTGTCATTTGCACCTTGCCTACTATCATCATAGGGAAAGATTTTGATCAATTTAAGGAGATATGGAGGGAATGGATAAAGGTAGAAGGGCTTACCTTCAAAAGAAGAAGAAACCTTCCACCTATACAAAAGGGAAAGGGCCATAAGCAGCTACAATCCTAAACTGTCATGAAAAAGCCCAGAAACCCTGTTATCTGTATTAATATCACCAAGGGGGAGGGTGTGAGATGCAGAAGTAAAAGAAAAGGGAGGACAATAGGAAAAGGGAGTAGTCCCTTGGAGGTCTTTTATTTTGTATACATTTAGAGCAGCAAAAGAAAACAAAATAGAAGGAAGTACAAAACCCTAAGTTTGAAAAGAATAAAAAAAAATCCTCTAAAGATGGGGGTAAGAGGAACAAGGAAGATAAAAGCATAGAAGCCCGAATGTATTACCTCTCAGTTTCTACAGCCCCATTAAAATAGACGAAACAGCTCTTTAGCTATAGACATTCAATCAGCTTATTAAAGGGCAAAAGTCTCTGGCAAATGAGTAGCATAATCCAATGTATAGAACACTAGGGAATTCATAATTAAAACAGACAGACAGACAGACACACACACACACACACACACACACACACACACACACACACACACACACACACACACACACACACACACACAAACATATTGGTCCTTTAAAAGTAAGCCAAAGAATTATCAGCAAATAATATATGTGCCAAAAAATGTACTGTTTGAGAACCAGAGTGGTTTGGCAAATCCATTGCTTTTGTTTAAGTTTCAGTGGAAAGAGACCTGTTCATTTTAACTAGCAGTTGTTGGCATTCCAAATACCACAAGGATAAGAGACTTTGTTCTGAGCTTCTTGATTTATACATGTGTTTATTGACTATTTTGCTGCATTATTCTACCTGAATGCCAGTACCAGCTCAACTTTTGTTACTGCTGTTATCTCGAAGTTTGTATTTAAGAAGTGTTTCAAGCTTTATGCACACTTTGGGCAAAGTTCATAAAATATACTTCTCTTATTTTGTTGTTATCAAGTTAATTCTAAAGTCTGTTTGGGAATGATCTGCGCAAACCAGGTACACTCTTGCACATTGGCTAATTACTGCAAATGCAAGGCCAGAGTCCAAAACCTCATCTGCTAATGATAAATAGTTTGAAGTGTTTCTGAAATTTGTTTTGCTGTTGTTGCCGTTGAAAAGATTTGTTAATTTTGTAATTCCATCTCAAGTGAGTAGAATGTTCTGCTTCTTGTTATATTAGGGCCAAGAGAGTAGCTTGGGTGAAAATGGAGAGATCAGTAAACATTTTCTTTACCTGCACTTTTTGCTCATGTTATAAGTAAAAGACTAGCACTGGCTGTTTTCCTGTCATAATGAGCGAAGAAGATAGTTTTGTTTGTTATGAACTATGCTTTGATTTGGACTGTCACTAAAAGGTGAAGCAATAGCAAACAGCTGTATATTTAATGAACTGAAAGTAGTAAGGGCATTACACACTTCTACGGTTTCAAGTAAAAGTCTGTTGTTTTCCACTTATCGCTATATAAACTAGTACTGCTTCATTTTATTTTATTTTCCCACCAATAGAATTTAAACCAAATCAAATGCCACCTGCATCCATTTTTCAGAGTATTTAAAAATAATTTGTATGTTCTTTATGTTCTGTTTTTGGAAACAAAAAGTTGTATAGTTATGACCATAACACACAATTCATTTTATACAGATTTGTATGCTGAACTACTTTTACACTCACAGCATGGGAATGAGAAGGACATATCACAATGCAGAAGCCATATCTCAGAAGGTTTCTACAGCATGGAAAGCCATTCTGAATGTTAGCTTGCTTTACCACTGAAGTTTTCCTTTCAAGAGGGTGTTAGCACAAACAGCAGTCTCACCATGGAAATTGTATTCTAATACAGCATTCCAGAGGATTGGCCAATGCTAATTAGCCATGTGGTCTCCTCAGGAAAAGTTTGCAGCTCCAGATTTGCTATGCCAAATGATTTAGAGAATTGCTTTGCTGATTAATAATTTACTCTAGAAGTAAGAAGTAAACACTGTCGAAAGACAGGCCTCACCCATTCACTTATACTAGAGTACTCAAATATGTGTGTGTGTGTGTGTGTGTGTGTGTGTGTGTGTGTGTGTGTGTGTGTGTGTGTGTGTGTTTTTTTGTGTGTTTTGGTCATGCAATACAAGGGCTAATAGTCTAACAGTGCAGTTTTCAATTTAGAGACATAGTAATTAGCTGCTAATGAGGTGTTCCTCAGTGTGGTTTACCGTGTGTTTGAATCAGAGTTTCTCTCCATTGCTCTAATTGACCAGTTCATATTTGTCAGTTGCTTCAAGCAGAAGGAATTCTCTGAATCCCAGGGACAGTGGTTATTATTTTACTTTTATAATTACTCACTAAAGCAATAATATCATACAAAAAATATTTTGCAAATAGTTCTGTGCAAAACAGCATTGCTTTTAGTATACAGATAAAGCTATATATATATTAAGTTTTTTTCTGTGATTTTGTAAATAATGCAAAAAGTGCTGCTGCTGAAAATGAAATGTTTAAATAACTTCTTAGTATATGAAGATGATTTCAAAGTTTGCTTAACCATTCTTGATAAATACAACGTGAAGATAAAAGTTTTATTTGTACTCTGACACATACATACTTTCATTTCACACTATATTTAGGTCTTTATTGGACTGTAAGGACCTGATTGCATAAACTCAGGGCAGGGCTGCATAAGGCTCCCACAGAAGAAGAGTGGCTGCTGTGAGTGCATACTAGTGTCTGTTTCACGAGTATGTATGAACCAGGGAAGGAGGGCTGTCTTCATAACTGCTAGATATTTATATATATAAGATTTCACCAGAAAAAAAGCACCCATCAGCACAATAAGAAATAACTCCCCGAAGCTCCCTGTTTTCCTATTATGCTTTACAATGTGATGCAATTCCAGCTTCTCCTCATATGAAATTTTTCAACTGTCAGGTTCCCGAAGAAAAAGATGATGAGAAGCATGACATTGGTTACTGTTTTCGATAGGAAATCATTTCCAGTGTGATTTTTAAGTTTGTGTCAGCAATTATTCCCTTATTTAGGGAGATTTCTTTTTTCTTCAAGTTGCTGCAACCATGGAGCTGGGATGTATAGGTTTGGGGGCTGTGCTGAGCTTACCCCTCACACTGAGTGGGTGCAGGAGGGCTAGCTCCCCTGCAAAAAATGCTTGGTTAATTTTTTTCACTCTTCTGTGGTTTATGTATTATTTTTTGGTATTTCTTATATTCAGAATTGTGCAGTTCTATGCTTCATAGCACAACCTGCAATTATATAATACATATTCAAATTACAAATGTAATGTGCCTTGCCTTGATATCTAGAGCTACAACAGGAGGAGGAGGAATGAGATCAGTAATGTTATGTTAAGTATACTGATCAGCATAATATCAGCATAAGACTGCTAAAAGTGTACGTTGCTCTCTGGAAACGTGGAGAGCAGATTCTGGAATAAATGATGCTTACTGAGAAGGGCGGCACAGTGGTGCAGCAGTTAACGTTGTCGCCTCACAGCAAGAGGTTCTCCGGTTCGATTCTCGGCTGGGGTGCCTTCTGTGTGGAGTTTGCATGTTCTCCCTGTGTTTGCGTGGGTTTCCTCCGGGTACTCCGGTTTCCTCCCACATTCCAAAGACATGCATTTGGAGCATTTCTCCCCGGGCCTCCGCTGAAAACAGGATCGGTGGAACCTAGTCGGACATTCCCGGTCAACAAATGTTAAATAAATAAAATAAAATAAAATAAATAAAGAAGCGTATCTGCTCATATAAAGTACAGTCACCTTGTATGTGCTTAATACAATGTATCAGAGCTGGAAATAAAAAACAATATAATAAAAAAATATAGAACAAAGCAGTTCTGATAAGTTGTAATGTACTAAGTATGAAAGCTCTTAACTGTTTTTACTAGTATTATTAAAATATTTTGGGAATTCTGAGTAGTGACTATTAAGCATTTTTTCTACAGCCACAAAGTGATAAAGTAGAAATAAGGATATCCTTACCTCTCAACCATTTTGCAGAAGAAATCTGGACAAAGCCAAAAATAATGGGAGGACAAAGGTCCAAAAATAGGGACACATTTTGAATATTGGTCTAATAAACTTAGAAATTTGTTATAAAACAGCTTATGCACTTTTATGCATTTTATGAGGGATATGAAGTTTAAATTTAAAATGTCTGTCAGTATTTATTTACTTCACTTCTCAGTGATTTGCCATAAAATCACAAATTTTATGAGGAACAGACCAAAAAATATGAGGCAAAAATCTGGGCATTCTGTGAAACTCTAGACAGTTGAGCGGTACGAGAGTATCCTGTCCAGGATATTGCCATTTCTAACGTCAATATGTATTCTTGCTGATTTGGTTGTGGAAAAATATAGCTTCACTATAACAATGGTTTTCTCATGCTGCATTAAAATCTCCTGATAGTAAAAGTTCTTTAGAACAATGGTTTTCAAGCCATACCAATGTACTAGGAAGTAACTTTCTAGGTCTGTCTGGTTTAAGATGCAAGAATCTTATGGCGGCATCACCTCATGTTGACATTACCATAGGTTTCCTTCCTTGGTTACTTGGCATTTCATTGGTGTGCAGTTTGAACTTACTTGAGTTATATACCAATATTAAGTATTGAGAATTAAGTTTGTTATTATGAATATGAAGCTTCAGCAATGATTCCAAAGCTGCCAATATGTGAGAATTAGTAGACATGATCCATGCCTGAAAACACTTTGTTAGAGATGTTTCTTAGGTTGAGTTGCATCATTTTAAATACTTTTGTGCATCTGGAGGAATTATGCTGTGACACAAGAATCAATTATACAGATGTCACTTTGAGCCAAAGTTGCTCTGTTTATCAACAGACATAGTAGCTTTAAGAAAATAGTAATGTTGCCTATGGAACAAGTTAAATTCACAAGTGGGGGGGGGGTGCATGAAAATAGGAAGTGGATAAGGTTAGTCAAGCCTGTAGTACACCAATTAGTTGGCAAAACTTGATGTCTTCAAAGAAAACAAAAAACATCTATGTTTAGTCCAGTAATACAACATATTTACTTCCTACAATATTGTTGCTTCCTGTAACACTGCATAATTAAACATTCTCTAATGCAACTTCCCAAACTGGATTTGTGAAATGTAAAGCACATAAACACACGTACACGCACGCGCATGCAGACACACACACACACACACACACACACACACACACACACACACACACACACACACACACACACACACACACACACACACACACACACACTTGCCCAATATATTATACTATTACCCATAAAACTATAACTTTGCCTGAATGATGCAGAGCTTACCATGACTCTCTTCAACATTACTAGCCACTGCTGTATTTCAATAAAGAAGTCATAAGGTATGAGTACTATACATGCTTCTGTGAGAAATCTCTTCAATCATGAAGACAGTTGTCTATGTTTTAGAAAGCAAAATAGGCAGCCCGCAGTGCCAACATATTGACGCATACTGATCTAAGCCCTGGGAAGTGATGGATTTATAGTGCTGAAATCTGAGGACTATTATGTTATTCCCTGCTGTTTTCACCCTTCCTATAACCAGGACTATAATGATCAACACTTATCTGGTAGGCATTAAAGATGTTATAAAGCAGTGTCCATAGTTCCTAAAAGGAAAAATACAGTCATTTTTATCACATTATTACAGTAGAGAGTTGATTATTTGAACTTATTGGGACTTGGGGTAGTTTGGATAATCAAACTATTCGGATAATCAAACATATATTGTACCAGATAAAGAACTTCTAAAATCTTGTTTTTTTCTGCACACAGGGAATACACTGTTCAACCATTTAGTGATTCTAGTGGACAATAAAGAAATATTTTTCACACATGAGAGGGCTACAAGCTCAAAAAACATGCACAAGCAAACATGCATAACATTTACATATTCAGACTTTATAATTTTTCCTACCTGAAAACTTTGGTAGGCTGCGTTCAGATAATTGACATTTCAGATAATCAGCTCTGTACTGTAGTTTCAAGCTTCTACAGATGAGTTAACATCATTTCATATCACATCACAAAACATAGTAAGCTTTTCTTGTTACAGTTATACAATGCCTGTAACTGAGGCCACAGCTGAGCTCAAACCAGTAGTGCTACCAACCTGCAAAAGCTTGAAAAGCAAGTGAATTAGTAAAGTACCTTGTCTTGGAAAGACTTTCTTTTTCCTTATCACTACTACCATTAACTTTAATACCAGAGATGTAAGCAACTTAAGTACTGCATTACTCCTTACAAAAAGGAAGATTATCTGTAAAACAATATTTATTTTACTTATCTACTATTTGTTAACTGGGTAGGTGGGATGATCTGAAGATCGTTTTCAGCTAAAACCCAAAAATGCACATTTACAGTGAAATCATGTTCTATCAAGACAGGTGGGATGCTCCAAAGATCCTTTTCAGCTACTACCCAAAAATGCACATTTACAGTGAGATCATGTACAATCAAGACAATACAAAAATAAAGTAAGAAGCATACATGCAGAAGAGTGGGAGACAAAAGTCAAATAGAACATTAATAACGACATTGTTTACAGTGCATACAGATACAAAAGAAATTTGAAGGGAAGACTAGAACATTAACAAATTCACACAGTAATGTAAAGCAATATTAGCATTACTACTATTTATGGTATTCACAGTATATACAGCTATATGATAAAGTTACTGATCTGCATGAAGGTACTAATTCTATGGCCAGAGGAAGAATACAGGACATTAGCAAACAGTGTGGTTAATTGTTATCCCTAAAGGATTTACAAGTGATGTCATTGTGTAGATGTTTGAAAAGGATATTTTTGAGCTCACTGTTGGGCTAAGACATTAGAAGGCCCATTCACCAATGCTTGTTCTAAAGTTTTATGGAATAGTAGCATCTTAGGTATTTATTAGAGAGCAAACCTTGTCTCTGATGGGAAGGTTCCTTTTAAGAGCTGGGTATCAGGTCCCTTTTGATATTTTACAAAGTAAAGTCCCTAAAAGATATGCCACCCTTTTAGTGGTTGGTAGCCATTTTAGCCTCCTTAGAAGGCTACAATGATCAGATATGCTATCAGCAAGAAGTGCAGATCTGCATGTTTTATTTTCTGTGATTTGAAGTTTTTGTGTATTGTGGACTAAACAGAAAGTTGGAAGAGGCAGCCAATATTCCAGTTTAGAAAGGAGACCGCTACTGGCTAGGAAATTCTAAGCTTTTAGTGACAGCAAGTGAGATATCTTATGACAAAAGCATAAGTTTAGTGAGGACTTTATTAATGACTATTTTTATATGGGTAGAAAATGAAAGAGAGGGATCAAGAGTAAGTCCTTGTTATTTGAATTTTGAAACATGAGGAATAACATTGCCATGGTTGTCTGCAATGTTAATGTAAGGTAACGCTGGAATTTTGTGTGGATCTGAGAATAACATAAAATTGCTATGAACAGCTTATTATACAACGACCCCCATTAATATTCAAAAATGTGCACGCAGAGTTATAGTAATTGAAAAAGGTCCGGTTGCCCAGACTTTTTCCATTACTATAACTCTTTTTTTTTTTTTTACAGCAACGGAAAATAAAAGCTCTCCATTGCTTCACACTGTCTCGCTATGTTAAACGAGTTTAACATAGCGAGACAGCTTTAAAAAAGCAACGGAGCCGTTTCTTTTTTTAATGCTGTCTCGCTATGTTAAACTCGTTTAACATAGCGAAACAGTTTGTAAAAAGCAACGGAGATCTTGCTTTCTCCGTCGCTTTTTACAAACTGTTTCACTATATTAATTGCTAGAATTCTAGTCCATTTTGCTTTGTATCTGCAAAAAAAAAAAAAAAATATATATATATATATATATATATATATATATATATATATATATATATATATATATATACATACATACAATATATCACACAGCAAAATCATCATCAGCCCCCCTTTTCCCATCTTCTCTACATGGGTCAGGGTATCGTGTTAACTGTTGCCAACTCTCTCGATTCAGTGCCACACTCCTACCTTCTTCAACACTTATGACTGACTGTCTCAGATCTTCTTTTACACAATCCAACCAGTTTTTGCTGGATGTCCTCACTTCCTCTTACCTTCTTCCTGTCTGTCCCAAATCTATGCCAGTTGGCTGCAGCCCCTCTGATTCTAGCTTTGACGTCTTCATTCAGACTACCCTTCTCCTCAACCACCCTTCTCAAATACTTGAAACTGTTTACCTGTTCCACTATCTTCTCTTCTATCTCTATTCTCAGCTTCTTCTGATTTCTCCAATTTGCTGCCATTACCACTGTCTTATCTTTGCTTAGTTTCATCCCATGAGCCTTCCGATTTGCAATCCATTCTCCTATCCTTTGCTGAAGTTCTAGCTCAGCGTCTGCCTGTACTGCCATCATCTGCATACAGCAGTTTGTTGATCTGTCCCCTCCAACCTGTTTGCTAATGTAGTCCATCACCAGTATGAACAGCAGTGGGCTCAGAGATTAACCCTGGTGTACACCCACTTGCACTGGAAAACCCTCTGTGAGGCCGAACACTGTTTGTACTTGAGTTACTGGGTCCTTGTACATAGCCTGCAGTAATTCTAACAATGTTTTTGGGACTTCAAACCGCAGCAGTACTGCACAGATCAGCTTTCTTGGGACCTTGTCATATGCTTTCGCCAAGTCTAGGAATGCCCATTTGGACTCTTTCCTTATCAATAGCTTCTTCTCAAGTATCTGGCTCGATGCAAACATCAGGTCAGTTGTGCTGCATCCTGATCTGAATCCAAACTGCGCATCTCCTATCTGACATTCTACTACTCTGCATATCCATTTATCAATCACCCTTTCCAGAACTTTCATGCAATGTAGTAGGAGTTTGATGCCTCTGTACTGCCCACAGTTGTGGCTGTCCCCTTTGTTCTTGTACACTGGCATGAGTATGGTTATTCTCCGGTCATCTGGGATACAGCTTTCTCTCCACACTGCTATTAGTACCCTCAGGAGCCATTTCTTCCCTATCTCACCCAGCATCTTTATCATATCTGCTGTGACCTCATCTGAGCCTGCTGCTTTCCTTGACTTCATCTTCCTTAGTAATGTTCTTAATTCTTCTAAGGTGGGCTCCTCTTCTTCTCTCATTGTAGGCTGTTTCTGGGGCAGTACAACTTCGGTGGGGTTTTCTTCATTCAGAAGCTGCTGGAAATACTCCTTCCATCTGCCTTTGATGTCCTGTGGACTGGTGAGTAGGTTGTTGCTGGCATCCCTTATGAAGGGTGTCTGACTATCTTCTTTATCTTTCTGTCTTTGCCTTGCAACCTGATATAGTTTCTTTGTGCCCCTTACTGAGTCACTTTCCAGAAGTTGGTACAGTGGCTCTAATGCCCTATTCTTTGCTATTGCTACTTCTTTCTTAGCTTCTTTGTTAGCCAACCAGTACTCCTTCCTAGCCTGATCAGTTCTTTTCTATCTCCCACTGCTTCCTGCACTCCTTCTTTCATTGGATGACTTCCTGGACTTCTGCATTCCACCACCAGCTTTCCTTATATACCTTATTTCCATACCTGGCTCGGCCACGTAACGTTTCTGTAGTCCTAACCACATGCTGTTTTTAGGCATTGACACTTTTCTTCAACTCTACCTATTTCCTCCTCTTCTTGAGGTGCTAGACCCCTGAGTAATTCTTTGAACTGCTGTACTTTCTCTCCAGGCAACTTCCAGGTCTTCAGCCTGGTCTCTGTTGACCTTAGAGCCTTCTCTGGCCACTGCTTGCATCTGATTGTAGCAACTAGTGGTTTATGCTGTGGGCCGATTGTTTCACTGGGGATGACATTGCAATCATGGATTCTACCCCAGTGTCTTTTCTTTACTAGGAGGCAGTCTACATGAGTTGCATGTTGGCTACCCTTGTGCATGATCTTGTGACTCTCTCTCTTTCTGATCTATGTGCTGGCTACTATCAATCTATTTGCCAGACAGAAGTCTAGAATGGCTTCTCCTTCTTTATTCCTGTTGCTCCACCAATGTGGACTAAGGCAGTCCTCACATTCTGTTCTGTCTGTCCCGATATGTGCATTCAAGTCACCCATTATCAACACCAATTCATGTTGTCCTGCTTTATCTAGTAGGTCCTGCAACTGCTGTCTGAATGCACTCTTTTCCTCACTATCACAACCCTGCTGTGGGGCATAGCCTGAGACTATGAATACTGCCCTATCATTACACTGGAGTCTGTTTGCCATGAGTCTGTCATTAATTCTGATGATATCCCTCACTGCCTTCTGAAGCCTGTCTCTCACCACAATTCCTACACCATTTCTAGCTTGTCCACCACCTGAGTAGTAGAGTCTGGATCCCAAGCCAAGTGGCTTTGCTGCACTGCCCTTCCATCTAATCTCTTGGATACATAGGATGTCCAGCCTCCTCCGTATTATCATGTCATCCACCTCCAAGCTACGTCATGTCAGTGAACCTACAAAATATTGATCTAAAAGATTGAAACTCAAAATACTTAGAAACAGTAAATAATTAAACTGATTTTTTCTGGGGGAAGCTCCCCCAGATCCCTGCATACCCCTGCTACTTATATACACTGTGATCACACAACAGTGGAGATTGGGCAAATTCTTAATCCCCACCCACGTACCTTGATCTCTACAAAGTAAGCCTGGCAAATTGCAATCATATGACTATTCAATTGCTTGTGCTGGCTTCAAAAATGGTTGATACTCCAAACATTCAACTAATTAGTTTGTTCCCCTAAATATATATATATATATATATATATATATATATATATATATATATATATATGTGTGTGTGTGTGTATGGGTCTACTTCAGATTACCGAAATCTCAGAAGACCGACAGTCAAATTATCGAGACGAACAGCAGGAAGTTTCACATCAGCGAAACTTCACAATACAGACATCCAAATGCATGACAGTCGAAGCTGAGCGGAACAGGAAATCCATTCTTGTGCACATTGTAGTGCGATCTCTGAGTTGGCATCTTTAAGTAGCAGGGGGTCAGGGTGGTGCAGGGAGGTGTAGCCCCCCCCCCTGCAAAAACATGTTTAGTGAAGGTTTTTTTATTTCTTGTAACTGCTAAGGGTTTAGCTTTATTGGTTGCTGGGCAGGGTGTGGGTGAGGGGAAGTAGGTAATTTTATTTGGTATGGTTTTGTTTTTTCTTTACATGGCGTTTGTGTGTGTTGTTCTTGTTACATTGTGTGGAGGTTAGTTGCGATTTTGTAGTGTCGGTGTTCTGTGTGTCGGCTGTGTGAGGTGTCGGGTATTTGAAATGTCGGTGTTTAGGGCTCAGTAATTTCACTAACGTTCTACTGAGATTTTGGTAATCTCAAGTAGATATATATATATATATATATATATATATATATAAAATGCTTAAGTACATACATACATATTCACATAAAACCTTATAACTTCGGTGTATCTTACAAGAGTCATGCATCTCTGTGTTAGCTCAGTTACCTACAAATGTGATTGCATGTAAGTTAGTACTAATCTTAGCCTGTTGACACCTTATGGCTTTCTTCAGATAATAACCTATATCTTAGTTAGTTATAGGTTTTCCCATGTCCACAAAAGACGAGGGACATTGATTGCTAGCAACCACAAGATGGAATCTGCTCAGTCAGTAATAAACAAGTAAGACAGCTGTGTTGTTTAAGTTCTTCATGACCACTAATGACCTCTGGTTGGTAGTGCTAATCATTTATTAATGCTTTCTTACACAGTTAATAGTATAGATTATTAATGGAGAGTAACATAATCACTTACTAGAGGAAGTACCGATTTCTGGCTATAAAAGCGATATAACTACAAGTTTAATATTAATGTACTATTCTCCAAAGCTGTAGTCCATGATCAAGGTGGCCATAACTTCTTCTTTCATTCTTGTCACTAAAACTATGTTGAAGAGGTGATACATATGCCAAATTCCATGTGCAACAGTTCATGATAGAACGTGACAGAACAGCTTTTAGAAGAATAATATTGCATTGCTGCAATATATATATGACTTTCTGTAGGCTAATTCCCACTCTCGATTCTGTTTTTCAGCCCTAGATGTTTGATGCCTCTGACTATTTAGAAAGGTGATCACTAAAAAGTGCTGCATACAGTAATGGTGTTAGCTTTTTGTAAGTTCAGATGTGTACTTATTTGTACATCTGCATGCTGTTCTAGCAAACCCAAAGCCTCTTCATAAAATGACTTACAAACAGCTATCCCCAGGCTACTTGTATATAAATAAGTACTGTTTATTGGAAAAGCTGGTCTTGGAGCTGTCCATATTTTTTTCATAATTGTTGTCTTGAGATGATGTTTCAAAATGGACCCTTGCAGGATTAAGTTAAACTACTTTTGTGAACATTGGGTCTGACCACAGCTCTCAACCAATCCAGGCAAATCTCAACAGAGCTCAACAGAATCAGGGATAATCAGAGACAATTTTAAAATATTATCACTATTAACTTGAGACAATGACAGAATAAGAGAATATGAATTAATATATATTAATACATTAATTAATATACATTTGCTGATGTAAAATACGTCTATAGCTCTAATTATTATCATTATTTATTTTATTTTACATTTGTTGACCGCGCTAGTCCAACTGGATATATATCCATTTTCAGTAGAGGCCCAGGGAGAAAAGCTCCAAAGACAGATACATTATAACAAAATGTATAAGGTTACAAATACAAAACAGTGTTTGTAAGGTTACAATCAAGTTAACATAGCAGTAGATACAAACATTTTACAGTTTATTACAAGACAAATATTTACAATAATATGGGACAAGATATTCTCATGGGGTAGATTAAACTTAAGGTCTACAATTTCCTGAGAACGGTTACATAAGAGTATTGATAACATGTTGATCAAGATATCCATGTGAGGTAGAACATCACTAAAGCGGGTTTGCTATTCTTATAAAGTTTGCAGAAAGAGCATTAAATTATAATTAGAGAGGAGTTAGGAGAAACTTAGAAACTTATTTATTAGGTGTAATTCATCATCTTTTCTCCAACAGGCATTAGCTTAAGAGGGATTAAGAGGGACAGACCTAACATTTGAGTCAAAATCAGGGACATCTAACTTGTGCAAAGTCACTACAAATCAAGGTTCAGAACCCCTGAAAAAAAGGAAGCATAAACAACTGTAAATACTTTTCATTTCATCTCAGTTATTTTGTCCTTCAGGTGAGATGTTAAAACTTAAGTCCCATCTGCTTCAATTGGTAGTAGCTCAGTTGGAGGTAAAATATTTCAATGCACCAATAAAAAAAAGAGTATGAGAACTTCCTTGATGCACTAGCCACATTTCCCTTAATAGTACAAATACCACCTGAAGTCTCCCCTGAAAATACTCCACTAACCTAGTGGGGCTAACTCAGTCAACACAGGTTAAGAAGCAAATACATGAATACAAATTATTTGTTATTTTTCTAGTTCTTAGTAACATAGGGTCTAAAAACACAATGAAAAGAGCAAAGGGTGTTCTCTTATATTGGCCATATAATGATACAAGTTATTGGCTTAATCTTACTGCAAGTCGGAAAAGAGAGACACACAAATGAAACTCTTTTCAGGACAAGGGATAATTAAGACGAACAGTACATTCTTCTTATTCACTAATCTCCTAACATGGCTAATCATCCATAGTAAAGGCGAACTCAGTATATGTAAATGTGTATAACATCCTGTGTATAAATGAGTTAAAACAGGCATAAAACATTTACTAATTCATGATATCAAACTGAGCAAATAAAATGTCATTATGTACTACACCAAAGTAACCTGTATTTAAAAAAATCAATATTATGTTGAGTGTATCCTACAAGTAACTGTATCCTAGATGAAAGTAAATAGTTATACATGCCTTATATGTAGTATGTGGCACAGGTCATGGTAGATAGATAGACAGACAGATAGATAGACAGACATAGCTATAGATCGGTAGATAGGCATACATATGTGTGTGTTTGTGGGAGTGATGCATTTATATAGATATAGAAATATATACATATATCATCAGACTCATGAAAATATCAAAAATATTTTTGTATAGCACAGCTTATTTTACCACCTGCATATTATTTTGCCTTCACACCATGTACAACTGATCCAGTCGTTCATCATCCAACTAGGTGTAGTACCCAAGGTATGAGCTCTTCGGGGCTCCATATTTTTCAGTTAAGAACAGCCTTCTGGCAACCACACATACTGATAGAGTAGTGAGAGATGAATACTAAGAATTAGAAGGCTACTATCCACATTATATATTCCATTCTTGGTCCTCTCCTTTTCTCATTATTCATCAATAACCTTTAAATAGCCATTCCTCAAACAACCTGTATACAATATGCTGATGATTCCACTATTATATGCTCTGCCAACTCTATTTCTAAACTGCAGTCTCTAACCCAGACAGCTTTTAACACAGTAGAGACATGGTTCTCTAAACAGTGCCTTCTTCTGAACACTAAAAAGGCCAAGTTACTACTGTTTACAACAAACAGCAAGTCCCCCCCCATAGATTTCTCCATTCAATCTAGCAATGGTACCCTTATATCCCCAGACACTTCCACCAAACTATTAGGTATTACAATTGATAATAACCTCACCTTTGACATTCACATTAATAACACTATTAAATCTGTTATTAAAAAACTGGGCTCCTTATATAGGATAAAACCTTTCCTGACTCCAACTGCCAAAATGACTATTGCACACTCCCATTTAATTTCAACTCTATTGTATGCAGCCCCCATTTACATTAATCTAAAAAAAAGTAATCTTACCAAACTATCCAACTCCTATAATAGTATTGCTAGATTTGCCACTGGAAACCCATATAGAACTCACCATTGTCTTAACCTTCGTCAACTAGACTGGCTAGAACTAAAAAACCTTCTGTTACTTTCCCAACTTACCATCACTCATAAAATCTTCTATCAACCTAACAATACTCCAGTACTAAACAACCTTATATTACCCTACAGGAACCTTGATTCCTTACGCTCCTCCAATAAACTTCTAGCTAGGACCACCAAGTCTAACAACTTAGCTGGTGACTCACTTTTCTCAAATACTGTTGGAAACATTGGAACCTTTTGCCCTCTACCCTTACTGCACTTCCATCCCTTTCTCTCTTTAAGCAAAATCTTAAGAAATATCTTAAAAATCACTGGCTATGCCCTTGCTATTTCCCAGACTGAATCTCTAGATATCTCTTGTCATTTCTTGCCATTCTACTCTTCTCTTCTCTTTCCTGTCTATCCCTCTACTTTAGAGGCAACTCAAATAATCTGTACTACTTGACAACAATTATTATCCTTTCGACTTAGCTAAGAATGTACCCTGTTGGTAGTATTTTCCTGCCTTTTGCTTTATACCTCCTTCTTTTCTTCCCTAACTATTTTTCTGATAATATGTTTAGTAAATTAACCATAGGAAAGTTACTGTCTGTGTAACTATTTTTACCTAGATTTTAAAGATACCTCTAATAATGTCTATGGACTGCTCTAGACGTACATGCTGTAAAATGAGCTGTTGATGTATGTTGTATCTATTAGACTAATGTGTATTCGATTTTAAACCTTTTTTGCTGTGGTGGTGGTTGTTGAAATTGGAGCTTTTCTCCCCGGGCCTCCACTGAAAATGGAAATATATCCAGCTGGACCAGCCCGGTTAACAAATGTTAAATGTTAAAAAATAAATAAATAAATAAATAAGAGTTTTATTTTTATTTTATATTCCTACAACCTGGTTGCTTCTGCAGATTGAGTTATATAGATGCAGTGAGTAAAAATACTTTAATCCAGTGATATTTGTGCCCCCCCCAACGACTATCATTATAAAATGTGCTGCCTTCATAAATACTCAGCAAACACTTCTAGGGATAGCCCTCAGGTCTCCACAGGATAACATTATGTTAGTAGAAAATTTCAGTCCGTGCCCCGAGAGGTCAGAGGTGGCTTTCAGTGCCTCACACCTACCTTTCCAGGATGGCTCATATTTACCCGGCTTACAGCTGAAGCTCTGCTCATCAATATCTTAGTCAGGGCTACAAGCTATATGCCATCAGGTTTACTTAAATATCAGAATATCTCCTGTAGTGCAGTTGACATTGTAAACTCATGAGTAATGAATATGAAACTCAAACTGCATGAGAAGAAATGTTGTAAATGTACGATTTATTTATAAGAATTAGTGATTTACTTTTCTGGTTAGCTTTCCTGGTTGACACCTATCTTCAGACAGGATACAAGAAGAAGAAAAGGTCCCATTTAATAATTAATTCAAGAAACTAACACAATGGTTTACAGCCTTAATAAGTTAACAAGTGGATATTTTTTTCAGCTAAAAATTGGATATATACAATGACAGGGAAAAGAAAAATAAAATAAAATAAAAAAAAAAAAATAGATTAACACTACTTGGTTATGAACCTTTTACATTGTAGTGGATAGTAATGATTGTCACATTTGTGACTGTTACGCACACAGTGTCATCTGATACTAAGGCTTCACAATACCTTAGAACCAGACTTATAAGGCAGAGTATAGTAGTAGTCGTTATTCAACATTTCTATAGTTTTTTGGGTGGATGCAGTGCTTATTTTGAATGACTTAGGTGTGCATTTTTATGGCACACTAGCTACTACAATATGTGTAATGCAGCAAGTTGATACAATATCAAAATGTTCTCTAGGACAGTGATGCAACAATTTAGTGGCAGAGCATGTGAACCATCAGTAAATGTTACTGGATTAATGCCATATTCTTGGCAATTCATAGTCTTACTCAAAAGTGCTTCAATGCCTTCTTGAATACTGGAAGAGTAGGCACCCGAGGAGAAATGCTAGATGCAGCATGCTTATATACTTGTAATTCAGCTTCTCTTCCTATGACTCCTGGGCTCCCCTAGATGGCACTTGACAAGAGGGACAAGGGCTGAGGAATCCATTGCAGTTCTTATCATGTGTCAGTTTAGTATAGTGTGGCTATAATTTTCCTGCACTTCCATATCTTATGAACCGCACCATTTATTAAGTCCCTGCTTAGCAGCATTGATAGTTGCTAGATAATAAAAGGGGAAATTTGTTTAACGAAACATGGTGGTAGCTTATCTATACAGGCTGCACCATGGCTTTTTGCATTACTAAACATACCTTGATTGCACTAGCTGTTTTACTATTAATGCTGCATGTTGGTTTGTTAGTCCCAAATGTTGCACTGCAGGAGCTGGTGTCAAAGAATTCCTTTCATAAACAATTACATGATATTAGAAATGTATGAGTAGAAGATACTGGCTCTATCTGGATGTGCTTTCAAAGAGATCCCTGGGGCCTTAATCATTGTTCAACATGCCATAAATACTTTTCAAAATTTACTGAAACAACAAATGTTATCTGTTGTAGAACTGGCTAGTGGTTCTGTTTGGCCAGTCTAATTAATTGTTAGCATCTATTTCTCATGGCATTAATTTTGTTGTCACATCAGTTATAGGTAGATTAAATACAAATGACCAATTAACTGCATTTAATTTCCTATCAGTAAAATGTATTCCAAAACTCTTCAGATTTCTAATGATTTTGATGGTGATTTTAAAAGGAGGAAGAAAATATTTCCAACAGGTAAATGTTGTTAGAGCTTCATTATAATTCATTAAATGAATGCATCCAAATATCGAAGCAGCTCTGGTTTTTCACAGTCTCAAGCTATTCAAGTTATAAATCCACAGGATGTTCACAGCCTCAAGCCAGGTCACTATTTTATTTCCAGATAAAATCCCTTTATTGCAAGTAAGTTACAACAGGTAAGCGTTGTCACAATAAAATATACATCTAATAGGAGACTGCTAAAATGAACACATGAAATAAATTGACATCACTGAATTTTATGATGTTAGTTCTACTTTATATTATTTTGATTCTATGTTATTTTATGCTTATTTTATATGCATCTTAGATGTATATTTTATTGTGAGTGCTTTAATTTAATGGTGGGGAGATGTTTTGAGTATAGGATTGACTGTGATTTGTTCATTTGAACTTTGACTATTTGCATGAGTATAAAAGGGGGGAGCTGAGTCTGCTAGTTTATGGTTTGATGAAGCAAACAGAAGTTTGTGAAAGCGCTTACCTGTTGTAACTTACTTGCAATAAAGGGATTTTATCTGGAAATAAGACGTGTGGATTTATAACTTGACCTGGCTTGAGACTGAACATCCTGTTTATTTATAACTTGACTTAGTTTGAGACTGTGAACATTCTGCCATAGCTGCTTCGATATTTGGCTGCATTCATTGCTTTTTTTGTATTATTGAGTGGCAGTTGGGAGTTTGAGGTTTGTTTTTTCTTATAATTCATTAAATAGTTAATTAACTTTTGTTGACTGGGTTAGTCCATCTGGACACTGCCAAAGTTTATGGAGAGACTTGAGGTGGTAGTTCTCATGACTTGGGGAAATTTTACCATGACACCAGAGCAATTGCCATACACTTGTTGGTTCCATTAGTGTTAGAGAGCAGACATAATAGAAAAGAATGAACAAAATTCAATCTCTTCTGTTATTGAGCATCTGGAAGCAATCATGAGAAGTGCTGAATAATGTTATGGGGCTAACAGAAAAGTTTAATAAAAAAGATGAGCTTGAAACTGTGTCAAACAAGGATTTGAGGTGGTGCAGCGGTAGCGTTGTTGCCTCACAGCAAGAGGTTCTCTCTTTCGATTCTCGGCTGGAGTGCGGGGAGTGCCTTCTGTGTGGAGTCTGCATGTCCTCCCCGTGGTTGGGTGGGAGTTCGAAAGACATGCGTAAATGGGCGTGGCTTAGTTGAAGGTTGAACGTCGAGCTGGCACCTTGGCATTCGTGAAAATCTACTGCCAATCATTAGCGGACCAGAGTTCCGCTGTGGTGACCCCTAACTGGGAAAAGCCGAAAGACAACACGCACACACACTAAAGTCATATTTTGTTGACTCTAAAGATGTGTTCTCATTAAAACATTAATGGTAATGGATTTCACAAATTACCCCATTCTTTTCAGAAATTGTGGAATGGCTAGAGGGGAGAGGAAGCGTAAGTGTAGAACCGAAAAAAGCAGATGTGTATTATTTTCCAAATTAAGAAAACAGAAAATATATACAGTATATGGACATATGGATGGGACGTTTTGGTTGAACTCCATGTTACTAAAGGGCAAAGTATTCATCTCAATAATGTCAGTAAATTTAAAAAATATAAAGGAATATTAAGATATAGAGATCAGCTCATTAAATGTTGTACAATTATGCATGTAGGCAAATATAGCATAATGTAAAAGGTTAAAAAACACAAAACAAATCTAGCAAAATTAGACTTTCCACTGTGTGATACCTTAAAACTCTTGTATCAGAGGCAACATGGGATATATGCAAATTACCCTTTAAGGTTATCAGGTGTTTCAGCTAAATGGCAATTCTGAATGTCCAAGACTTTTTCTTTTACATCTGTTTATGGACAATATCAGGCCAATAAAGCCAAACCTCTCTAGCTGTGGACATGCACGTTTCTGCCATTTTATGGCATCATTAGCACAGCATAACTGGAATGCTAAAAAGTAAAAGAAAAAGTCTTGGACATTCAGAATTGCCATTTAGCTGAAACACCTGATATCCTTAAAGTGTAATTTGCATATATCCCATGTTGCCTCTGATACAAGAGGTTTAAGGTATAACACAGTGGAAAGTCTAGTTTTGCTAGATTTTTCTTTTTGTGTTTTTTAACCAATTGGTTTCCTTGTGTGACATTTTTACTCATTGTTTTATAATGTAAAAGTTTGTAAAAATAAAACTTTGTCCATGTCTGGGAATTCAAGACATTTTTGGAGGCAATGCAAACCTGTTTGTATCAAAGGTGTACAACAGAGCCTGATTATTCACAATACACAAGCACTGAAAGAAAAAATGTTATCAAGCCAGTAAAGAAGAAAATGATATATAGTGAAGAGGATGAAATGAAGTTACTTCTAAAAAAAACTGTGTAATGCAGAGAGATGTGATATGGAAATTATTAATAAAATGAGTAGATATGCTCTGGTAGAATGTTATGACATTGTAGGTCAGGATAAGTCTGATATATAACCTGGAAAAAGGCCAACTATTGCTCAAAGTCAAGTTCAGGCTCATGTTTATTAAAGTATCTGTATCCAAGCCAGAATGATCCAGTTTTGGAGCCCAAGTACTGAAAAAAAAACAAAGAAGTTGGGGAACTTCTATAAATTATGTATATATCATAAACAGTGGGTATACAAAACAACAAGTTAATGTAGCAGAAATAAACACAGGATTAAACTAGTAAAATAATACCAGAATACCAACAACAGCAATCAAAGCATCAAGACTAGGCAAATGTTAGCTCAAATAAAAGAGTCTTTTTAGATTCATAGATTGTTACTAAAATAATGACCCTTTCCTGAAAGAATAATGGGTACTTATGTATTATCGCAACCACATTTTCCGACATGCTGGACTTTATTCTTTTTTACTCAAACAATGACAAGGAAGTGTAATCAGGAAAGGTAGACTGTAAAAAACTCTTCTGGGATGTTGGTGGTAGCTTTTTAAAATGAGTAAGGGTTCAAATTTGAGAAATTGTGGCTAGCATGCTTGAAAGACATCAAGCATTGAATTCAGCAAGCGATCCCATTGGCTGCCTGTATATACGTACGTTGGCCTGAAAGGAGTGTGGGCAGTCATAGCTTACGATGTTAGAAACACACACACACACACTTCCAACGATTTAGCTGCTTTTGAGCACACTAGCCAGAAATCCTAACATGTGCAAACCCTTACTAGTTTTACAAACCCACCACCAAGATCGTGTTTTAACAGTCTACCCTTCCCGATTACTTTTTTGAGAAGTTAGACTGGGTACTGCTTTGCTTTTCTTTCCTGATGCTTTCCATTCTCAGGGCAAAGGCTGAGAATGTGGAACGCGTTTTAAGTGGAACGTTGGACTTTCTTAACTGACATCTTGAGTTGCTGGCAGTAAATGGGTAAACCTATTTGTCAAACCTTATTTTTTCAGCCATTGAAGTGAAAAACCATCCTAAAAACAATAACACATTAAAGAAAACACGTCTTTGAGGTTTTCTCATACTTTATTGGTCCCAGTTGACACAAGGAGAAGCAACCAGCATCAGGGCGAAAATGTGGTTGCGATAATACGTAAGTACCAAATAATGATGTCTTGAATCCAAATACAACATTGAGGGCCAAGCATTTATAAGCTTCCCCTGTCCATAAGAGACATAGGTGCCTGGCCTGGTGTAAATTTCCTATTCCTCATCCACTGGTCTGGGTTTTGATTAAACTGGGTAATAAACAAACTCAGCTTCACATGTCTGGGAAGCCTGTTCCATAGAAGGGGCAGTTTCTGGGACACATATCTATCTCTCCAGCATGTTCTGTTTAAGTCACAGACAAAATTCAAGTCTTGAGACCTTGTAGCTCTATTTTTTTTTATCTTACAAATATGCAGGAGATTCATAAGTGAGGGGTTTGCGGATGCCTTGTAAGCAATGCACAGATCACCCATCAGCAATCTACAGGAGACTAGGTAGAGGTAAAGGGCCTTAAGGTGCTCTGTATAAGGCAGGTTTGTTACACCTTGTATTCTTTTTTAAGGAACCTCTGAGGTCACTCTAGTTGTGGCATGTGCCTGGTCAGGTACACACCAAAGGGAGAACTGTACTGTATGACTGGTCTGATAAGGGCAGACTACAGTGGCATACAGACCTTTTTGGACCTAGATGCCATGCTCTTGCTTCTAAGTTGCACAACATAAAAGGATTTTCTCACCACTGTGACCACACAGTGGTCAAAGGTAAGACTACTGTTTATGTGCATACCCAGATCCTTGGCTACTGGGTCAACTCTTAGGGGCATATTACCTACATAGTTTCATAGGTTCATAGGTGGTTACTGGGCTATTGACTGGAAGGACTTTACAAGCCTAGCTATGTGTACCCAATGTAATACTAGAGAAAAGCAATATAAAGGATCTTGCTAAAACTCAAGATCTTAGTTAGCAATGACTGTGCATATCTAGGAGGATCATAGGTGAAAGTCCAGCAGGAATTTCCAGTTTCCCATCCAGTCATCCAGACTACACTTAAACAGGGTCATAGAGTGGATATGGTTGATGTGAATTGGCAGGCTAGGTTAAAGTCCCTGGAGCAGGTGATCCTTGTCCCATTTGACTTGTGGATGTGCAGCATTTCCATTAGGTTAGTATCCAAGACTGCTCTGTAGGCCAGGCACAAATCTTGTTTAAGTAGTCTGTATGCTGCTGAGTACAGTGACAGTGACTTCAGTCTGTCATTGTATGACATGTGCTGGAGGCCCTGAATTTTCTTGGTTATAAATCTCTGAGGTCTCTCAAGTTGCTGCAGGTGCCTGGTAAGGTACATTCCAAAGGGAACATTGTACTCAATTATTGGCCCGATGAGGGTCCAGTATAGAGGAGTTATGACCTCTTTCTCTCTTGAGGCAATGCCTTTGCTCATGAGGTATGCAATGTAGAATGCTTTCCTTACCACAGTAAACACATGGTGGTCAAAGTTTAGGCTACAGTTAACTTGTGTTCCAAAGTCTCTCACTACTGAGTTGTTATTTAGGGTATTATTATTTATATGCTAGTCTGCAGGGATATTGTTTTTACCAAAAGGGATGAGGATGCATTTTTTAGCACTGAGTTTGAATCCATGGCTTTGGCACCAATCACTGGTTTGTGTATGTCCCTCTTGAAGTATATTGACATTGTTTGGGGATTCAGTGATTGCACTTAATTTGTTGTCAGCAAGCTTAGTCAACCACAGCCCCTCTGTTTTGGCTTGAACTTCTGAGAAGTATATTCCAAGCAATAGGGGCCCCAGCACTGACCCCTGTGGAACCCCACTGATGACAGGTCTGCTGGTTGTGGTAAAGTCCCCAACTTTAACTCAGTATGATCTGTTGGTGAGCTAGTTAGCAACCCACCTGACAACATAAAGGTTGATATTCAACTGGGAGAGTTTGTCAATGATGCCAGAATGTGGGATTGTGTTGAAGGCCTTGGCTAAGTCAAGGTAGGCTGTATGGACAGATTTGCCTTCATCTATGGCTCTAGTGACATTTTTGAAGAAGTCCACCAGGTTTAACAGGCATGACCTACCTTTGACAAAATCAAACTGTGTCAGATCAAGGGTTTGGAGATCACCTATATCCTTATTTATAAGGTCCATGTTGATCCATTCCATGGTCTTACAGATAAGGCTGGTTAAGCTTATGGGTCTGTAGTTCCCAGGGTCTGTTAGTGTACCCTTTTATGAAGGGGATGACGGTTGCAGTTTTGCATTCAGCAGGGACAAAACCAGTACTCAGGCTGTGGTTAAAAAGAGTACCTAATGGAGTTGTTAACTCATGTTTTAGACCATTTAAATTGCAACCTGGAATTCCATCCCATCCCATAGAAGCTGTGTTTTTGGCCTTGGAGAGAGCATTAATGACTTGCTCTTTGGAGATGCAAGGTGGGGGAGATGTAGAGGGAATGTTTTGTGTAATGTTTGGAGGGGATGGAGGGGTGAAATTTTTGCCAAACCTGTCAGCTAATAGGTTAGCTAATTTCACAAGATGAGTGTGTGTGATGCCATCCACAGCTAATTCAGCACACGTCTGGGTCCTACCTTTTAGGTTACAGATGCAGCTGAAGAATGCCTTATGGTTTTCCTTAGTTATGGTTGTTAATTTTTTTTTAAGTTGCCCTTAGATGATTTTACAAGTTGTCTTATTTGTTTGTTCAAGCAGAGGAGGGTGTTCTTCCAGTGCTGGGACCTTTCTTTTTTATCCTTAGACAGCAACTTCTTTCTCTTGTTATATAACTTATTAATGCTAGATGTCCACCAGGGAGGAGTATTTTTTCTTGAGGATTTTGTTTTGATCCTATCAGGTACAGCAGTGTCAATACATTTGTATAGATAATTTTACAGGGTATAGCTGTCAATGCCATCTGTGTGGGAACTGGAGCTTGGAAATTATTTATTACATCCCTTAGGAGGGTATAATTATCTTTGGTGAAATTTTTTAGCCTGATTTCAGATAAGAGGAGTTCAGGTATTATAGCTACTTCATATGTGATCAGATTTAACCAGTAATGGTCCTATACTTGTGGTGGTGCAACAGTCACCCATGTTGGTGAGGACCAGGTCGAAAATTTTTGAGCCCCTTGTGGGGTTGCATACTATTTGTTCCAGGGCATTAGTTGTTTAAGTTTCCCAGTCAATGGAATGAGAGTTAAAATTGCCCATGACTTGAGTGTTTGGGTGTAATTTGACTGACTCAATAGGTCCAAATAAGCAGTGTGGGTATCATGGTTCGTTGAAGGGGCCTATAAGTCAATTTAACAAACAGAACCAGATTTTGCAGGTCTGAATCTAGTCTATGCTACATCAGACAAAAAGTGCAACAAATCAGCAAGAACAGTTCTAAAAATCAACAATATAACAAAAATACATTTTAAAAGTGCACTATACAGCATAACATTGTACTTAGCAGAATGCAACAGATTCCTTGAATTGCACAGATGAATACAGCAGAACAGTGGCTGGTCAGCTGACTCTATGGAGCAGTGTTAAAATATGACCCATTTTAAAACATGATAATTAGCCGGGATGGTTGACTTCTCAAAAGGTACAATTATGTATTTCTTAGCATTGAGCTTACTGCCATGGCTTTGGCACCATTGATTAGTCAGAAATACACCTTCTGAAAGAATGCTAGTGTCTGCAGGGGAGTTGATGATAACCCCCAACTTGCAATCATCTGTAAACTTAGTCAGCCATAAACCTTCAGCATTTGCTTCCCCTTCATATAAGTAGTTGCCAAAAAGGAGCAGGCCCAGTACCAAGCTCTGGGGGAATTTGCTAGTGACTGGCTTCTTGATGGAGCTTCAAGGAGCACTTAAAACTATCCAACACTGGGAACAAACTCAACAAGGGAGGCAGCAGCTTCCAGAGGCAAGGCTCTGACAGACAAAAACTTAAGTCCCAGAGAACTTGAGGTGAGCCAGAGCAACTCCAAAAAAAAAAAATAATAATGGAGGCTCACTTCAGTGGTTGAGCTGGACAGTATCAGGAGAAAAAAAATTCACAGAAGTTAGGAGACACAAGTCATGTAAGCAAGATGCACCCATACAAGCATACATGCATTATTAATAATACATTGCCTACTGGGCATCCGCTGTGGGTCCTGCATTATTGGCATAATGTGATGGAACCTTGCAGATCACAATAAGTTAGGCTAGGTGCAGGCAGTCAAATTCCATATCTGGAAGCTCCAGGTAAAGGAATTCCAGTAATCAAAGAAAAAGAGACTATGGCATTTACCACAGGAGGGAGATCTGAAGGTGGAATAAAGTGTTTGACCAAGACAATGTTCCTGATGTGAAAATAGGAGGAGTTGATGACAGCTGAAATGAGTTCCTCTGATGTCAGCTTGTTATCAATAATCATCCCTAAATCATTCACCTTCAAAACACTGTAACTCCTTTTCTTAAGTAAAAGAAGTTGGAGATGAATATGTATAAAGAGAGAAACAGCTTCAGGTAAAACCCAGGTGCACAAAACCAGAACTATACATAACCAAAAATACACTGAGGTACCACACAATAGCGTCTTTAATAACACAAAAAAATATATATAAAAAAATATATATATATATATTTTTTGTGTTATTAAAGACGCTATTGTGTAGTACCTCGGTGTATTTTTGGTTATATAAGTTGAAACTAGCTGTGACAACTCTTGGACAGTGGCATGGACAGCCATTGCTACCACCTTAGAGCTGTTGAGATTGAGTTAATGTTCAACCATCCAACAGCAGATTCATTATGTGTCCTTCCTCAACATGGCTCAAAGCAAAAAGAGATTCCAGTGGGAATGAGAGGTAGAAGTATGACTCATCAGTGCAGCAATGGTACTACAGTTCCCTAAACTGAATAATGTCTCCAAGTCACACATCTGTATGGTGAGCATTAAGTAAATGGGTATGTACCCTTTCAGAATGTTACCATTAAGGAAGTGGGAATAACTCCTGATACGACTCTCTGAGTCTGTCCAAAAAGTTAGAAGCCATACCAATCCAAATCAATACCAGTGATACCACAATACTGTTCAAGTCAGTCAAAAGGATGGCATGGCAAGTCATATCTAGTCATGATGAGAGATCTAGCAGGATTAGAACACAACTGTCTTATTGATACCTCACCATAAGGACAAAACTTAAAGACTCTGGTTGGGATTAGTTTAGTGCTATGCTTAACTCACAAACATGATCAGAAAAGATAATTATCACTCAAGTAAGATTCTCATTGATTGTACACTACTGTCAAGAACCTTGCCTTGAGCTTGGACAATAGTCATCCTGATTTTCAGAATCTAAGCTAGCTTTTTTGAAGACAGAAATAACAAAGGCCATCTTTAGCTGAAACTGTTTCAGCTAAAGATGGCCTTTGTTATTTCTAACAGAAATGTAATACATTTGAGAGAGACCAAAATGATCTGATAAGGAACTGAGCCCAGTACTTCCAGTCTGGAAGGCCTTGAATCCAATTGATATGTAGACCTATGCATACTGGAAAGGACAAATATTAAATCTTAGTAATCAAGAAATAAATTCACACCAATCAAGGGCCAGGCCTGAATAGTCATGAATACTGACAAATCCCTAAAAACCAAACTGCTGAATCATCACTCTGATGAAGGGAAGTAGTTTGGAAACAAAATACCAAGCAGCAAATTCACATTCTTATGGTGCTGAGGCCTTCTGTGTAGCAAAACAATCTGGACTGCACAGTCTCCCTCATCATCACCACCAATGCCTTTTTCCATTTTCCACACGGGGTCAGATTGTCGCGTCCAATGTCGTTATCTTTCTCAATTCAATGCCACTCTCCTACCCTCTTTGACAGTCACACCTGAGTGTCACAAGTCTTCTCTCACACAATCCATCCATCTCTATGGCTGATGCCCTCATTTCCTCTTGATTTCTTCCGGTCTGTCCCAAATCTGCTTCACCAGATTGTCTTCTGTTTTTCTGCACTTTTGCCCAAACCACCATAATCTGTTTTCTTTGAACTTCTCTGAAAATAGATTTACTTTGGCTTCTGCTCTAATGCTCTCATTTCTCCATCTGTCTCATAGTGTGCATCCTACCACCTGTCTCAGGCACTTCATCTCCATCACTGTTTGCATCCTCAACTGCTCTGTCTTTACTGCCCAGGTTTCTGTACCATACAGTATTACTAGTTGCACCACTGTTTTGCGCACCTTACTTTTCAGCTTTTTTGGCATTCTTCTGTCATACACTACCCCTGGCACTCTGTGCCAATTGGCTGCAGCCCCTCTGATTCTAGCTTTGGCCTTCTCATTCAGATGTCTCTTCTCCTCAACCACCCCTCCCAGATACTTGAAGCTGTTAACCTGTTCCATTATTTTCTCTTCCTTCTCACTTTTCAGCTTCTTTTGATTTCCCCATTTGCTGCCATTACAAACGGTCTTATCTGTACTCAGTTTCATCCCATGTGTCTTCAGTTTTGAATTCCACTCTCATATTCTTTGCTGAAGTTCTTGTTCAGAGTCTGCCTGTAATGCAACATTCCTGCATATACCTGTTTGCAGATGTAGCTTATCACCAGTATGAACAGCAGTTGGCTCAGAGCTCTACCCTGATGCACCCCCACTCAGACTGGTAACTCCTTTGTGAGACAAAACACTGTTTTTTATTTGAGTCTTTGGGTCCTTGTACATAGCTTGCACTAATTCTACCAATGTTTCTAGGACTCAAGCTACCACAGGACTGCCCAAATCAGTTTTGTTTGGACCTTGTTGTATGCTTTCCCCAAGTCTTGGAATACCCCAGTTGGACGCTTTCTTCATTTCTGGCTTCTTCTTAACTATCTGTCTCACTGCAAACATCAGGTCTGGTATGCTACATCCTGACCTGAATCTGAAATGCCCATCTCACATCTACTTTCTACTACTCTTGAGTATTTATCAGTTACCCTCTCCAGAACTTTCATGCACCGTGACAGTAATTTGATACCTCTGTAATACCCTCAGTTGTGGATGCCCATTCTCCAGTCATCTAGGGTACTCCTTTCTCTTTATTCTGCTTTGAGTACCCTCAGGAGTCATTTCTCCCTTATCTCACCCAACATATTGATCATATCTTTTGTGATCTCATATCAGCCTGCTGGTTTCTGACTTCATTTTCCTAAGTGATGTTCTCCTATTCTTCTTTTTATCATTGGCTGTGTCTCTGGGGCAGTACAGCTTCTCTGGAGTTTTCTTCAATCACCTCCCATCTGCCTTTGATTTCCTCTGGACCGGTGAGTAGGTTGTTGCTGGCATCCCTTAATAAGGGTGTCTGATTATCTTCTTTATCTTTCTGTCTTTGCCTTGCAATCTGATAAAGTTTCTTTGTGCCATCTAGTGAGTCACTTTTCAGAAACTAGTAGAGTGCCTCTGATGCCTTGTTCTTTGTTATTACAACTCCTCTCTTAGCCTCTTTGTTAGCCAACCAGTATTTTTTCTTAACCTGGTTCATCTTTTCTATCTCCAACTTTTTCTAGCACTCCTTCTTTCATTTGATGACTTCCTAGACTTTTGCATTCCACCACCAGTTTTCCTTATGTATCTTATTTCCTTACCTTGCTCAGCTGCATATCTGTTCTGAATTCCTTACACATACTGTTTTTGAGGCACTGCTAATGTTCTTCAATTCTACCTATTTCCTCTTCTTCATGAGGTACTACAGCCCTGAGTAATTCCTTGAACTATTGTGCTTTCTCTCCAATCAGCTTCCAGATATTCAGCCTAATCTCTGTTGACCATAGAGCCTTCTCCAACCACTGCTTCCTGCTGATTGTGCAACCAGTGGTTTATACTATGGGCTGGCTGTTTCACTAAGGATGACTTTGCAATCACTGATTCTACTCCAGTGCCCTTTCCTTTCTAGAAGGAAGTCTACTTGAGTTGCATGTTAGCCATTTTTGTATGTTATCCTGTGCCTGTCTCTCTTACTGAAGCATCTGTTGGCCACCATCAAACCATTTGCCACACAGAAATCTAGAATGGCCTCTCCTCTTTATTCCTGTTACCCCACCCATGTGAAGCAAGGTAATCTTCATATCCTTTTCTGTTTGTCCCAATATGTGCATTCAGGTCACCCATTACCGATACCAATTCATGTTGTCCTGCTTTATCTAGTAGATCCTGCAAGTATTGTTCAAAGGCACTCTTCACTTTCATAAGCCTGCTATAGGGCATAAACTGAGATTAAGAATAGTGCCCTGTCCTTAGACTGGAGTTTAATTGCCATGAGTCTAACACTAATTCTGATGACATCCCTCACTGTCTTCTGAAGTCTCTCTTGCATTACAGTTCTCACACTGCGCTGCCCTTCCATGTTGTCTCCAAGACACATAGGATGTCCTGTCACCTACTTTCCAATCATGTCATCCATTTTCAAGCTGCATCCTGTCAGTGACCATACAATGAGTATAGCAATTTTTAGTTCACATTTGCAGACTGATTGGTTTTATGTCTTGCTTTCACTCAATAGAGCAATCACAGGTAACACAAGCTGGGTAACTGGACACTGAACAGACAGTAGCTTATTGACCCAGGACTGCTGGGCTTTATGGCAATAAATTAATCAATTGGGCACATACACCCTTCCCATCAGTAGCATGGATCCCTGGCATAGGTCAGAGTAGGTGAGGTCCTCAACCCACTTATCATGGGCAAATACCAATGCCAATATGATCCTTGTTCTCCCATCTCTTTCCCCTATAATCACCATTTAGAGTCTGTGCTACTACCTTCCACTCCATTCTTGGATGATTTTGAGGTGCAAACTATCAACATGTTTTTGGGAGGTGGGAGGAAACCCACAGAGACCCAGAGAGAATGTACAGACTCCATACAGGCATTGTTCAGAGGTCAGGATCAAACCTTGAACCTTAACTCTTATGCCAACTGGTCTGCATACTCTCCCTGACCACAAAGAAAGTACAAATGGTTGGTTTGCTGTTACACAGATGTCCCAAGACAAGTACTTCGATTTCTTCTAGGAGATAAACTAAAAAATTAGTATCCAGGGCAAACGTCCTTAAGTAGACCAGTGTTTCTTTCATTCGGACCTTCAAACAGCCCTCCCCAGTTCACAGAGGTTAAAGTTAAAATATGATAATTGAAGAACCAAGTAAACTATTTACACATAGCTCAACATCACTTCATCAAGTAAGGATGCAATGGTTTGGTTATAAGACTCAACTAGCTCATCAAGACTACTATAACTACCCTCATGGAGATGCAGGATTAAGGATAATTATGGTGATCAGAGCAATTCTTCTGCAGTGCACATAAGCACATAACTATCATCCAGGGATTCCATTCTGAGTTAGTCTACCATGAGATGAATGCCTGAGTGATCAGACCAAGAGACCAGCTGCACTGCCACATCACTAGTCATCCCGATATGTTAAAAGATCAAGTCCAATATATGACCTAATTTGTGAATAGCAGATGTGACCACTTAAGCAAACCCAAATCCCTTCTTAATACAAAGAAATTGTTTCACAAAACCACCCACTCCTCATCGACCCTAACTTTGAGATCCCCCAGAATGAGCCAAGAGTCCAAGCACAAGAAAGGTGGTGAACTCCTGAAGGATCATCCTCATATTATCAGGGGGACAGTAGACGAAGAGGCCCCAGCAGGTTGCTGCTGTACCCAGGACATATTCAAAGGTACTGGTACATTCCACTTTGATGTTTTTCAAATCAGCGAGTGAATGGAGGACAATTGCAACCCCACCACCAATCCAGTTAAGTCTCAGATTTTGAATCACTGAGAATCTATAGGGAACCAAGACCACAAGAACAGGAACATGTCAGTGTGGTAACTGCCAGATATGTCATTTCTAATATGTCTGACACAATGTCAATCTTGTTATGAACAGGTCTGGTGCGCAAACCTAGCACTCCCATATAAATGTCTTAGACTGAATGAAAGTCAAGTTGGTGCTACACACAATGTACTTGGTCAAATAGTATACACCTTCACCCTATGACAATAACTGAAATTCCTGGTATCAACCAAAGTTCAAATGCCTGGATCCCCAGTGAGGACATTATCTATGTCCAGACTTGTTTCTTGGAAATACTCAACCATTTACATAGACAGGTAACTTTGAAGGAAAAAAGAGGTAGGGGGTCAGGATTTGCTGCCTCATGTAAACAATAATGTATCCCAAAAGTGAACTAAATATATGAAGGCACTACAGTTCAGAAAAGCATATAATGAACCAATCTAAAGGCGAATATTAATGGACAGAAATAATAAATGAAACCTGGGATAAGACTGAATCTGTTAAACAGATAAAAACAAGAAATATAGTAAGTAGAAAATTGAAACCTAAATTAACCTAGAATAAATTATGATTGATGAAATAAATTTGTAACTTAAAAATAGTCTAAAACAATGAATTATTTTAGTTACAACAGTGACACATTAAGAACAGTACAACTGTGCACTTAAATGAAAAGGCAGAAAATTATTAAAATAAATAGCATAATAAGAGCAATAAAGTTGTTTTGGAAAACTCTGTAAAAATAACAAATAGATGCTAATTAAAGCATGTAGTCAAGGAAGTGATGAAAGAAAATGTAAAAGTCTACTAGGCATATAATAAAACTCAGTATAACTTAAAATAACATAATAAAGAGGAGACATCTCTAGGTAATTAAACAAAATTGAAATACTAAATTCAGTAATTAGCAAAGCAAAGGTGTACAGATATCTTCCAGGGTGGTGGCCAAGGTTTACTACAGTACAATCATCCTTAATATTCAACTAAACCAAGGGTTGAAGCAAGTCTGAACAATGGCTCAAGCTATAGATGACCCAGATGAGAAATAAGGTACAGAATCATCAGTGAGGTTGCAATGTAACCAAACTGAAGCATGCAGTTCAAAAATGGCCAACCATGGCTACAAGCAACAACTTGAAGAATGATTACCATGTCATAGGCAATTGGCGTAAATACAGACTGCATCCAATGGTTTATGAAAGAAATGCAGGATAAACATGACGTATTTTTGAGCTGTTAGACATTCGTGAGAAATGTCTCAACCCATCACCATGCAAATACATGCATTTACAAGTCTGTGTCTTCTAGTGTATCTCTTTTATATATATATCTCTCACCATAGTTCTTATTCCTCCCTGATTTTCCACAATATACCACATTTGATGTGCAGTAATGCCACCTGTATACATGCTCATATATGAAAATACATGGCTTGTCATGAATTTAATTCAAGGACAGCACATTTTCTCATTACAGAACCTTAAACAAGTCAATGCTGAAAGCTCAACTGGTATAGAAGGAAAGAGCCCTGACTACTATCCAGGCACCCCAAGTTCAGTTAGTAGCTCAGTCACCTGCTGAAGCTGACGGTGTAAGGGAGAATTGATGGAATCAATGGATCACCTGTCATCAATGGGAAGGATGTCTAGGATGCAAAGTCTCATGGTATAGTCCCCAGTGAAGACCAAAGACAACATGGGAGTGCTGAGTCCTAGGGAACAGAACAATTGCAGGTTACATCACTTATGAAAATGAGTGACATGTACTTACTGAAGCCCACTGCATGCTAAATCCCAGAGTGTGTTACTGGGCATAAGCAGTTGGATTAGGGCTAAAATAAAAAAAAAGTTTAAGCTCATTTAATATCATGTATAATGTCACAACAGAAGAAATACCCATTTAATCTATATAGTATCAATAAAAAGCAATTACCTGTTTTGTCTCTAGACGTCTTAGGAACTATCTATGTAATGCATCTGTGTAAAAACATGTTTTATCATAAGTACCTTAAATATATCAGCTTGAGCTTTTCTACTGGGATCAGCTCTGAAAATGGACTTTGCCCAGTTGGATTTTCCTGGTAAAAAAGACAAATAAATGAATGAATAATTAATAAATTATGATGGCTGCCTACATGATAACCCATCTCAGTCAGCTTTCACCCTTGGTGAAGGGGGAATGAATGAGCCAGTTGGCTAAAAAAGAAGCTGACTGGCAAACTCTTGGGAAGAAAAGGTGTCAAAAAAGAGGTAGCAGAAACAGAAGAACTAAAGTTGTAATTTAATCCTTCCTTAATGTCGACAAAGTTATCAGGTATATACAGCATACACAATCATGTAAGACTATAAACTGAGACGGTAACAAAAGAAAGAAAAACATTTGCAGCATCCATTCCCCTCTTGACTAAGTGAACTTTGAAAATATGCATACTTCATAAAAAAAGATTTATTTACTCAAATGCCCATTTCATCCATGTATCACAAATCTGTCATCTTTCTTATGGTAAAAAATAAAAGTTCCAAATTTTGACTCATTGTCACACTCTATTATAATCTGTGCTCCATACTGACAAATTACGATATTGGGAAATATTTAATGTACTTTTCTTTAAACAGCTTTCAGACTGTTGTGTGAGAAAATGTGATGTTTTGGGGTTCTTTACTTAGATTTCTTCTTCAAACTACTCCAATAATAAATCTGGTGTTTTTGGATTCTATGCTTGATCGGGTTTCTTTCTGTTTTCTTATGTATCATTTCAGTGTAATTGTACTTAACATTTTTAGAGTCTTTCTTTGAATGGACAGAAAGTAAATCCTGAGCTTCTTTTTGTGAGGTTTTTGCCAGATTAATTGATTATGAATTGAGAGGGTAGCTGAATATGATTTTGTGCATAAAGTGATATTGAAAACTATTTCAAGCATTTCTTCAGACAATCATAAAGACAGATTGCTGTTTGTGTAAATATATATATTTTAGGTAATTTTAGAATTTTCAGTTTTCTTCTTTATAGTTATTTTATTTACAGATATTTTTTGAATGTTAACATTATAAGTTGAGCTACAAATGAACATTCGTTATTAAAATGCAATTCTTGAAATATCTGCCAGCATAAACTACTTAATGAGTAAATCTAATTTTTATACCTGTATCCATTTTATTTTCATTATATCCTTATGTCCATTGTCTTTTTAATTATCCTCAAATTAGGTTACTTAAAAAAATCCTCCAACTTCTTTTTCATTTGTTTCTACTAGCGATCACTACCTTATGATAACTTGAAGATCATCCACTTAAACTAACTGAATTTTGGTCACTCCTGTTTTTATACTTTCATACCTACTAGCTACACAATGCAGTGTCAACTGCATTAACTTTTTTTTTAGCTGTATTTTTTTGTTAATCTCTATTTGTTCTCAGTATCTGGTATTGTCCAAGATAGAAAAAAGAAACAGATCACTTACAACATAAATAATTTGTTGAAATGGAAAGCTTAAAACACTTGTCAGTTTATTGGACATTTCAGAATTACAGGACTAAATTTTTACTAGCAGTACACATTTCCCTCACACATATTGTTTCATACAAAGGATCACAGCTTAGATAAAGCATTAGGTACAGCATGATGATATACTTTTCAAAGACTTTAATCATTTTGTCAGGCAATTTAAAATGCCCATAGAAAATGCATATTTCTATTGACAAGACTTAACACATCTGTGAGAGGTATATGTGTATCCAAAATTTTGAGATTAGAGTCAGCAGCAGTCCTAATTCATGATGCTGTACAAATGCTCTAACCCCTACATATACAGAAGTTTTGAAGAATACAGCTGTAAAAAATGTTATCTATACTTAAGCTTCAACAGAGCCAGAACATTTTTCATGTAAACATTATGTAAATCTCCTACTGATAATAGTAAATCACCCATACATAATCACCACAACACAACAGCTTGAAAAGTCCATATTAGACAAATATGTGGAAATAAACCTGAAGCAAGCCAAATATGAAAGTCAAACAGGCATGCTAACTTGGTAACCTCAAAAACTCCCCAGTTATTTGTGACACCACTGTTTGTGAAGTAGATACATGCCTCCCTAGGCTTTGCAAGTAGTTTGTAACAGTACAATACCTACCTGGGTATAAAATGAGTGATATCGCATTTAAATTAACAAGAAATAAAGTTAATCTCAGTAAGGCCATTGTCCATGTTGATCTAAACACCCTGCAGACAGCCTTCTCCTGAAACTACTACACTGTATGTTAGGATTATTGAACATCATATCATCCATAAGAAAAATGTACTGCCTTCTGAAAATCGTCCCACCAACTTATATGTCACTGCTATATGAAGACAAAGATGTGGCTTTTAGTCAGTCACTAAAGAGCTAAGCTCCCCATGTTAGCTTTATGCTGATCTCCTCAACTTAAAAAGAAACAGAAATGATTGTGATGTTGCTAGTTCCCAGTTGCTTCCCAGTACAATAGAATATTTAAAGGCATTCTGTGCTTAAAAGTTATTTTTGCATCAGTACTGAAGCCTAGTTTAAAGATCCATAATGCATATCATAAATTCTATAATATGCCCCTTGACTGCTGCAGATCCAAAGGGCTAGATGAGTGTCTGAACATTTGTAAATTAATTCCTAAAAGCTAGAAGCCAAGAAAACAACTTGGGTCTAGAAACTGCTCACCTGACAATAAATATATGTGATATTAAAGGTTTACTATCAAAATAAGAAATTTCACAATGTTTTTTGTTTAAAAGATCAACAAATAATGTTGATTTTTGGAAGTTTGTGTAAAACAACTGTTGAATGTGATAAACATGATGATCAACATTTGAGCTCCAGAATTTTTGGAATCAAAAATTCATGTTTCTGTTTACTTTTTGCAGGGGCGGGACACCCCCTGACTATTACATATACCAACTCCAAGATTACACTACAGTGAGGGAAAGGATACATTTCCCTGTCCGCACTGTACCGCAATCTCCATTCAGAAAGTCAACTTCATATCAGCAAATGTATACTCACATTCGCTAATATAACTTCAACCACTTCCAGTTCAACATTATGACATTTTGAATACAAGCATTCAACCAACCTGTATTTGTCTAAGTGCCAAGTGGGTCTAGAAACCGCTCACCTGACAATAAATATATATGATATTACAGGTTTCTATCAAAATAAGAAATGTCACAATGTTTTTTTGTTTAAAAGATCAACAAATAATGTTGATTTTTTGAAGTTTGTTTAAAACAACTGTTGAATGTGATAAACACGATGATCGACATTTGAACTCCCAAATTTCTGGATTCAAAAATTCATGTTTCTGTTTACTTTTTGCAGGGGTGGGACACCCCCCTGACTATTACATATACCAACTCCAAAATCACACTACAGTGAGGAAAAGGATAAATTTCCCTATCCGCACTGTACCGCAATCTCCATTCAAAAAGTCAACTTCATATCAGCAAATGTATACTCACATTCACTAATATAACTTCAATCACTTTCAGTTCAACATTATGACAATTTGAAAACAAGCATTCAACCACTCTGTATTTGCCTTAGTGCCATTCCTTATTTTGATAGTAAACATATTAAATATGTTATTAAAGAAATCTACTATATTTTGTCTACGTCCCCTGAAGAGCATAATGACATACTGACTAAACGTCAGAATATAAAAATCTATGAAAAAGCAATTGTTAATGGCTAGCTGAACTATCCACATATTTAAATGTTTAAATTATACCATATCAAATAAATATACCTAAGTATTAATTGACTAAATTGTTGAAAACATTTTGGACAAAGAGTATGAAATTCAATTAGTGGTGGCGATATCTTCACATTGACAAACTACAAAGATTTCATCTCCTCACCAATCATTATATAGTTTGTATTTAACACAGAATATGATACCAACAGCTTTAAAATAATAGTAAATCACAGTCAATCAGATAACTCATGCAATAATAATGACCTCATCTTTAATGGTATTAAATGTAATATCATGCAATGTATTAAATAGAATACACATTATGATTTAAAACAAAGGGTCAAATTATGTTTGTTAATGTTTTATATATGTAACAGGCCACTATGGCCAATTTTTAGTCAAGCCTTAGTTAAAATAATACAAACATAATGCATAAAAGAGTACATGGAGTAGGAAATGTTAAGTGATTTGACAAACAACCTGTTGTAAGCATCAAGAAAAATATGAAATATAAACATTAAGACATAGGTACATTGTACAAATAATATACAATGAGAAATAAGGAGAAAGCTAAACAAAATATTTACAATATTAAGATCATCTAATGAAAACGACATTTAAAAAAATGTCTTGTGCCTAGGTGATCATTTCATTGGTTACTAAAAATATCACACTCACAATTACCATTTCAGTTTTCACATATAGTTAAACAATAACTTATAACGTCTTAAATTATGAACCTGCACTATTTTGAAACAAGTATTAAAACAATATATCATCAAATGTCTATGGAGAACAGTAGATAGCACTTTTAACTTAATTCTGTTTTGAGTCATTTTCAGCAGTCCATCTCATTGTAAAGAGCTTCTTACATAGCAGGCAGCACAGTGATGTGATGGATAGCACTGCTGTTTCATAGCATTTGTTTCTCTAGTTCCTAAGTTCAGTTCTTGAGTCTGGTGCTTTCTCTGCACTCTGGATCTCTTCCTTATGCTTGTGTAGGATTTTGATGTGGTCTTTGTTTTTTTTCCACATGCAAAATTATAGCAATAGATAAACTTGCGGACCTCCTACGACAGCCAAGTGGATATGAGTTCTGTGTATATATATATATATATATATATATATATATATATATATATATATATGTATCCTGCAATAGAATGATATAATCTGCAGGATTAGTTATCTGCTTATGATGATTACCAATAAAAAGACCCACTCAGGAACAGGTTACATACAATCCATAGGTACCAGAAAGCAATCATGAAGAAGAAGCACAGAGGGAGTTAGGGAAGGGACCTAGTAGTGTAGACATTTGTGTAGTAAGTACTTAGAAAGCTAGGTATTTTCACACCTTATCAAGATAGGTTCTCATCTAGATCATTCTCATCGATCAAGGACTTTACTCATCTCTCTCATCTCCACTCATCTGGTGTATATGACCAATGATGATTGGTAACCCCGATCTGACCGCAGCTCCTCAAGGCCACACAGCTGAAAGAGAAAACAAAAAAGGTCTCAAAAACAAAAAATCTCTCAAAAATCTGAAACTCCTGCAGCTCCTATTCAGTAAACTCAGCTTGCTTCAGTCTGACCTTTGCCTAACATACACCTTTGCCACCAATGCACCACCTCAAATCAGATAGAGATGATCAAAATCAAAAAGATAGATCCATCAGAGAGCCACAAGGCCAAAAGAGCGGAGACTTAAAACTAAGGGGGCGGCTGGAGGGGAGGGAGGAGGGATAGATTCATCACCCAAACACCCTATATGCTGGAACACAATACATGTGAGGCAGAGAGCGAGCGCCTCTGGACTTTGTCAAGAGAGAAATCTTGACCAATGGATGGGAGATAGATATATACAGGGAGGATTACAGTGTCACTGCACGACAGAGGCACACAAAAAAATAATGTATAGTTCCCCATACTAAAAGGGGTGGCGTAGCCCTAGAAACGAGGGCTGGCTTGTAAAATGCCCCTCGGGCAGATAGCCTAGTATGAACCTATGAACCTATGAACCTACTGGTCCAGCCTCCCCCATAACTCAGACTAGGAAAAAATGGGTATTGCAAAGTGAATGAATGACGTAATATGTAGTCACTCCAGAAAGATCATTGTAGCACTTTCTTACTTCACACTGATCTAACCCATTATTAAATGCAATACTTTGTCCCAAAGTCTTCAAACAGGCCATCAGAAATAACCTGAACATTTACAATGATTTCTTAAAAGAAACCCTGTAAGTAAGAAAATCTGAACTATTTACAAAGGCTTCAGGAAATGTCATTATAGTCTATCTGTTATAACTTACTAAAAGGTGACCTCTACCAGGAATAGAATGTAATGTCTGACATGGTTTTATTGGAAAGTCTATGCAGGGCATGTACCACTAGAGTGGAAAAAACAATACCAGGGCCCTTTTGCTAAAATAAATATGAATAACAGACAGCATTTTACAGATATGTAAAACAGCAATTTTCATTAATATAGACTATGCTTCTCCTTACAGTCATATTGTCAGTCATTAGCTTCCTTAAACAATCTTGGTTGATTTGTGGGAAATAGATGTCATTATGACAATCAGGGTTCTTTTAAGGTCATTAGGTAACAAATGAACCTATGAAACTACTGAACCAGGATGGGAGGAAATGTTTGAGTACAAGATGTGGCAACATGCAAACCAGACTCTATAAGTATATTAAAAATAACACAATTGATTAATCATTTACATTCTGGGGTTACATGCATTAAGGCTGCATGATTGCAAACAACTTCAAGGGATATAAAACATGAAACTAAAATCCAAATGTCAGAATGGATTTATTAAAAAATTAAAATAATGAAAACTCATTTACATATACCGCTGTATAAACTGAATTCAGCAGGCCATGCAGTTCTTAAAGTGCCATTGTCAAATCTATGAGAATATCAGGTATGTAGGGCTGTCTGTGCCAATTAAGTAATTTTCCTAAGAATTACAACAATACAACCATCAGTGTTTTCACAATAATGTCTGACTTAAAACTTGGCTAATGCTTGTTCAATATGACAGCCATTTGTGTACATTTTGCTTTGTGGATGCAGTGGCATTTCAAAATATGAGCTTCAATTTTTTTTGTGTGAGAATGGCTAGAATTTACTCATACAAAACAACATGTTTTGATTAATAACTGAGTCCCAATTTGAACATTTTATTTACAACTCTGTATAGCAGAGTACACCCTAAGAGATTAACAAGTATCGTGTCACACTGTCATTCTTAAAATCTCCTGTAGCTCTGTGCCTACTGGTCTTAATTGTACAGTCTTGTTATGTTGCACTTTGTGCTTATCAAGTGTCAGTAAATGAGCACTTAGTAATGTGTCACATGTGTGGCAAATCTTCATAATGTAAGCTGCATACTCTTATTGTATAGAAAACCAGCTAAGAGAATTGAAAAATTGGCATTCCATGGTACTGGAATAGCCCTACTCCCCAGCTAACCCCCCAAAAAAATAAGGAACTGATTTAGAAAATTGAGTGCCTAGTTTTGCAAATATTGTATGCAATACCACAGCAACTTCTCATATATGTGTAAAAAAACAAACAAACAAACATAAAAACAATTCCATGTGGCTGTTCGGTATCCAACTGCCCAAACAAAACTTGTCAAATGTCCCTTGCAGGTAATATCCTTGATTTGAAGGCATTAATTTATCAATGTTTGTGTAAGATAGCTATAAGCTTTTCTTTTCTTTCTTTTTTAAAGAAATGTTTTTAATAATTTAACATATTAATATACACAGAAAGGAATAAATACAAGATCACATACTGTTATACAATGTTAGAAATATATAGAATCATCAAGGTAATCTTATGCAATTAACACTTGATATTTCGTTAGCAACATTTCAAGGCTATTCCAACCACTAAAAGTCTTAGTATGATTTATAGATCTTATTCTGAGCACATATTTTTTCAGTTTTACATACTATTGCTGTTAAATTTAAAAAAAATCTTTGAATGTAGGAAATGAGTTTGATTTCCAGTTTTTCATAATAACTTTTATAGCTACTAATAGTAAACTCCAGAAGATTTGTGTTTGGCTTTTACAGATAAAGGAGGTGAAACATTCATTAGTATTATTGATTTAGTTGAAGAACAATTATCAGACCATAACATCTTAAGAAACATACTCATCTCTTCCCAATATACATTTAACTTTTCACAGTCCATAAACATGTGCATCAATTCCACTTTTACAACTTTACTACATCTTCAACAGACTGAAGAAGTAATTTTACTAAACTTAAACATTTTACAGGAAGTAAAAATATATATGTATGTACACATAAAACTTTTTCAGTATAAACTTGAAGAAATTTGACTAACTGATTCAAATAATAAAATGTTATTCTTACCCTCTATTGAGTCACTCAATCCACTACTATCTAAAAACTTCCAGAAATGTGTACCAAAATTATTATTTATAATTAACTTATATAATATGGACAAACTTCCTTTGTACATCAATTTACCTTCACTGATATCATTCATATATTCATATAATGGGCAAATAGTGTTCTGTTCCTCTTCACTCATATTATCTACAAATTAATTTAATTACTTACTTATTTATAATTTTAACTGGTTAACAGATTTACCCAATTTATAATCTTCCATTAAATATTCTGGCAATCAGATGATAATACTAATCCATTCTTGTTTCCTTAAAGAGGTGTGTGCAATGGGAAAGCACAATTTTTTTGATTTTGATATTAATGGAGTTTTAAAAACATATTTATCAACTGTTTTAAGAACTGATTCCATGTATGCAGAGTCTAACCATGTGAAAGGATTGTTACATATTTCTAATTTATCATATTTAGTATAATCCTAAATGTTTTTCCATTGACTAGTGTATGTTGTGCCTATCCAGAAAATAATAGAGTTAAAAATTGCAGCAGTAGAGTAGAGTCTACATCTGGGAAGCTAACACCACTATACTCTCATAATCTTATATGATTTCCATAAACAATTCCCAACTTTTTTAGGATACTATAAGAATGAAATTAAATTGTTTTCCATTTTCTTTAAAAGCTTTTTCAAGTATTAAAATTATGGAATGCTACATATATATATATATATATATATATATATATATATATATATGTGTGTGTGTGTGTGTGTGTGTATGTGTGTGTGTGTGTGTGTGTGTGTGTGTGTGTGTGTGTGTGTATATATATATATATATATATATATATATATATATATATATATATGTAGAACAAACAGGATAGGACCACCACGATATAAAACATAAAACAGATATTTATTTCATATGACAAAAAGATAAGCGCTTTCGCATGCTACCAAAACACGTTTCTTCAGATATATATATATATATATATATATATATATATATATATATATATATATATATATATATATATATATGTGTGTGTATATATATATATATATATATATATATATATATATATATATATATATATGGACCCCTATCAGTAGATCAAACTTTCAAAACTTCAAAAATCAAACAGCTGTGACCGTTTGCTCAGAGTTTTGAAATTTTAAAAATTACATTTTTGTAGGGGGGCAAGCCTTGCTGCACCCCTCACATGAGGGGTTGCAGGCACCACACCCCCTTTTAATTAAATATACCAACTCCGAGACTGCACTACAGTGAGGAGAACAGTAATTTTCCCATTCCACTCTGTACGGCGATCTCCATTCAAAATGTTCTACCTTTCAAAACTTTGATCATACTGTCTCGGACATATGACTTTTGGTGTTTTGAAAGTTTGATCAACTGATAGGGATCCATATATATATATATAATATATAATATTGGGTAATATAATAATTTTAATAAGTACTAACCTATCATCAAAATTAAAAAAAACATTAATTCTATTTTTAATAAGGAGTAATAATTCTTCAGTTATCTTTTCAAAATTATTATCAGTAATCTTACTCATATCTTGATATATTTTTATTCCTAAGTACCGTAGTTCTTTTTCTTCCCAGTTATATTTATATTTATCTTTAAACTTATTATCTTGTAACTGATTTAACACTAAAGTTTCAGTTTTATTATTAAATTTCAGCAGTGATACTTCTTGAAGCTTTTCAATTTCCTCATCTTAGTTCTTCAATTGAATAATTTAAATCTGCAGTAGTTAGCAAAATATAATTTGAAAAAACTGTATTTTATATTGACAATCCTTGTTAAATTGAGAATCCATTAATTTTTTTCACTGCTTCTTACACTGCTAGCTAAGGGTTCAATAACTAAGACAAATAGTAGAGAGGACAAGGGACACCTTTGCTTTGTTTCTTTATTTAAAGTGAATCCTTAAGAAATGTATGATCCAATTTTAACATTAGCCTTGGAGTCTCTCTCTATATATTTTTTAATATTCCAATAAATTGTTCTGGAAATGTAAACACTTGTAAAGTTTAAAAAAAATTAGTTCCAATCTACAGAATAAAAAAGCTCTCTTGATATCTGAACTAATTAGGGACAATTTCTTGTTCATTCCTTTTTCTAAATCTAAGACAGTTACTACCCTTTTTATATTATCATATATTAATCTATTGACTATAAATCCTGTTTGATCTTTATCAATTAATTTACTATATCTCTTAATCTTTTGGTGAATATATAAGTAAATATTTTATAATCTATGTTTAATAATGAAATAGGTCTATATCCTTTTTTTAATATAGAAAAGATTACAGCAAATTTCCATGAGAGAGGAATTATTTTGTCATTCTAAATTATCCTGAAAATATCACTCAGTAATTGTAAAATATTCAACGGAAGCAGATTATATAATCCCATATTTAAAACCATGTAACCCTGAAGCTTTACCATTTTCCTTTTTTAAAGCTTCTTTAAATTCTATTAGGGTAATATGCTTTTTTAACAAAGATATTTGTTGGTCATTAAGTTTATTAGTAACATTTTTTAAACACTTGTCAATTTTGTAATCATCGGGTTCATTGTTTTTATCAAGATACTCATGTAATTTTTTAAAAATATTAGGCATTTCCTCTATGTCTAAAGTAAGCTTATTAGTGTGAGGATTTTGGATATTATTGATGTGTGCCTTTTTGCTTAATATCTTACTTCTATTAACTAATCTGTGCACTTTTTGATGTCATTGCATAACTGTGCAATTTTATTTTTTCTAAAGCTATCTCTACTTTATATATTAAAACTGTTAGATATTTTGTCATTCATTTTTAATGATTTCAGTAACATTTAATTTCTTTATTTCTCAAACCTTGCTCTGCATTTCGTTTTGTTTTTCTAAAAACTGTTTATCCCACTCCTTCATTTTATTACTAGCCCATCTCCCCATTCTATCTTTAATATGGATTTCTAAGGAGTCCCATAGTATGACTTTACTAACCTGACCATTATCATTCAAAGATAAAAAAAAATCTTGATTTATTCCTCAAGGTAACTCTTAAATTATTGTAATTTCATCATATACACTGGGATTTTATAAACAATCTTACATTTTTGTATATCCATTAATATCTTAATACTTCATATATTATGATCAGATACAAGACAAGGAATAGTTGTAAAATACTTCACTTTATTAAGTAAATCTGTAGAAGCAAAAAGGTTATCAATTCTAGTTTGCATCCAATGCATATAAGAATAATGAGTGAAGAACAATGACTTATCTGTTGCTTTTACTATTAAATCAATTAAATTATTATTACTAATCCATCTGTTTAGTGCTTTAGCTGATACCAGTATTTTAGCTTTCTTCTGTTCACTTGTATCTTCTATATTAGATATGCAGTTAAAATCCTCTCTTAAAATTAAACTACCGTACAATTATTTTGCAATAAGTTTAAGTGATCTTTATCTACTCTTGCACTTATTCCAGGGATCCAATAAATATAGCTAGTGTATAGAGTTTGATGTTATATTTAATTATTACAAATGTATACATTCCTTTGGGATCATTAATGGATTCCATGACCTTAGGCACTACATTTGATATTCCCCAAAGTATAGCAGTTCCTCTCCTCTTTTTGTTAAAAGAAGCAGATGATAACATTTCGTAACCTAAGTTATTTAAATGCTATATATCATTCTCTATCAAGTGAGCCTCTTGCAAGAATATAATGTCTCCTCTATTTAATTTTAGATATCTAATATCTCATGATTTAGATATCTAATATCTTATGATTTCCTTTTGTTGACATTATTTAATCCATTAACATTAATAAATAATAGATTAAAACTATACATATTTTGTTTAAAAAATAATATGACATATTTATCCACCATATTAATTTAATTATATATAAGACTGTAATATATTCCACCAATGCTATCTTAACATTCCACATTTTTTGAATTCTTCCTTTCTACAAACTAAACTATGAAAACTGATAAATAAAGACAAGTCAATAACTGTAACTGTATATATTGCTAATAAAACACAACCTACCGTGGATACCAAAGTTCCAACTTTGCCTGTTGAATCGACAGACTATTATACTATCTGTCTACCTACCAATCAATTCCAAAGAATTCATCAAAAAGTAGCCAAAAGCTAACGTGGCCTACAAATAATTAATATAATATCATATATAAGTCAAAAATAATAAGAGACTATTAATTGAATTACATATTTTGCCATTTTAAATTATTCCCCCATTACTACATAAAAGTTTAATAATCCTCTTCTATTAATCACAAATATAAAATAATCCAACAAATAGTGTACTATATATTTATGTAATAACAGTATAAATTATCCATGAAATAATCTTAAATTATTCACTCATTCAACATTATTATAATTAAATCTCTAAATAAATAAGTAGAACAGAGTGGGACTAGAAGAGAGAAAGATATCTGTAAACTTACAGGTGACAGGTAATCTTATTATACAAAAAAAGGAAATCAATGCACATGTATATTTATCATGCTAAAAATATACATATATTTTATAGATCTAAGAAAAGCTCTAAATTAATTTTTGGAGTATAAGTGTGTAGATCTCAAATTTTGTAAAACTCAACATGACAAACATAAATTTATTTAAAAATCCTTTAGCTTATTAAACATTTAAAAAAAAATGTACATTACTGAAGTCAAAGAGAATGTCTTGCTATTTCTGTGAAGTCAAAAATATGTGCAGTCTATATTGTATTCCAAAATTACAATGTGCTTAATTCAAATCCCATTCTCCTATCCCATATTCAAATATACTGAAAAATCTAATTTACTTTCTATCAAAATGGATGTACAGATTCAACAATATAACACTCAGATTTCAGCTCCGGCTTATGAAGGGAATTATTTCAGGTAGCCTTAGCAAATCTAATATCATACAATATGCAAAAATATTCAAAGTTTACATGACAAAGCTTCAAATGTCAGCTTTCAAATTATTTTCAAATCTTTTTATATTTTTTTATGTAAATTATATGAGATCTTGTACATTTACATTTCTGCTATATGCAGGCACATGTAAAACATATCTTTCTTTTAAGTGGTTTGCTATTTAAATACATTTTTCTGTCTTATTTTCCCACTAACATTCTACCTTATTCTTTTTTTCTAAAATCTTCCATCAAAGAGCTATTTAATCATCAGTTCTTCATTAGATATTATAGTATGTATATATATTTCTTAACTTATGGATACTGCTCTTTTATTAATCTCACATATTAATTTTATTCCTTGTGCATTTGCATATTTTTCATAATATGTCTACTCTTTTTATTAATTCTAGTATTGTAAGCAATCTTGACTCTCCCTCTCTTCCTGCTTGTTTAATTTGAATGCATGTTTTTAGCCATTGTGGACTGCTGTTCTGACTTAAACTTCACATCGTGACAGTAGAATTTGATGATAACATGTGAAAATGACAACTCTCAACACACAGCAGCTGCTAATAACTTCTGTAAGTTTCTAATTCTTCCTAATCCTTTTAAACTGTTCTAATCAGTAACAAACATCTAACTTTACTTTTTCCCATTAATATGTACAGTTAGAGTTAATAATACCACAACATAAGCATTATCATGGACCTTATCAACAAGGACATTGACAACCGCCAAACGCTTGATCCCACTCAGTTTGGTTTTGTCAAAGGGAGATCATGCCTGTTAAACTTGGTCACCTTCTTCAAAACAGTCACCAAAGTCATGGATGAGGGCAAGACAGTGCAAACCACCTGCCTTGACCTAGCCAAAGCCTTCGACACTATTTCCCACTCAGGCATAATAGATAAACTCTCCCAGCTAGGCATCAACCCATATGTTACCAGATGGGTAGCTAACTGGCTCACTGATAGAACCCACTCAGTCAAAATAGGGGAAGCCACCTCTAGTAGCAGTAGACCTGTAACAAGCAGCATACCCCACGGATCAGTCTTGGGGCCTCTACTGTTTGGGATATACTTTTCTGAGGTGCTAGCCAAAACCAGTGGTCTGTGGGTGACCAAGTTTGCAGATGACTGCAAGCTGGGCACTGTCATAAACTCCCCTAGTGATGTGAACATCCTCCAAGAGGGCCTTAACCAAACTAATGACTGGTGCCAGAAGCATGGCCTCAAATTGAATGCCAAGAAATGCATCATTATCCCCTTTGGGGAAATGGTGTCCCCACTAACTATCACATTAATAACAATGTACTAAGCACGCAATCAGTCATGAGGGACTTAGGCACCCAAGCTGATAGCAACCTGACTTTTGACCACCAAGTTGCCTCCGTTAAACAGAAGGCTTTCTACATGGCCCACCACAGAAGTAAGGGTATTTCATCCAGGAACAAGGAGGTCATAAGATCATTGTACTCCTCCCTTATGTGACCCATTATCGAGTACAATGCCCCCTTCAGCATGTACCTTGCAAAGCACATGCAGCAGTTGGAGAGACCACAGAGGTTCCTGACCAGGAAAAAAACAGGGTTTCAAACACCTATCCTATACAAATAGGCTAAAAGCCCTGGCCCTCTACTCAGTCTCATACAGACTGCTTAGAGGTGACCTGTGTCTGGCATACAAGGCTGTCTCAGAGTCATGCCTTGATGGAGTTGCTGCATATGCATAATTCAAACTCCACTCGTGCAACCCGCATGCAAGGACTCAACCTGGTCTGTGACATTAATAGAACTTGTTGGTGGGATAGATTTGTGTCCTAACAACTCCCCCATCTGTGGAATAGATCATCTCTCCATGTCAAGCAGAGTACCCCACAAGTCCTCTTTAAGACGAACCTGGATGACTGAATGGGAAACAGAACATGGGTGAAATTCTTGGCTAGGCTTATAAGGGCTTCTGGGCCAATAGCCTAGTATCATCCTATGAACCTATGAATGTATAAGCTATTTACATTCAGAAAAATGTAAGGAAATTATATGTCAACAACTCAATATAAAACATTATTATAGCTTTGTTTTTTATCAATTTTTCACTTCTAAGAAAACAAAAATATGTTATTTTGAGTACGTTTCTCACATATATATTTGAAAAAAAGAAAGAAAAAGAAGGTTCTATTCTGTTTTTACAGACATCAGTGATCAACGTTGACCTAGATTTTCTTCAGAAAACCTCAAGGTTGGAAACCAGGTGAGCAAGAATCTAGCATTCTAACTCAACTGGAACACATTTTTGTTCTCAAGCTTTCTTTAACTGTTACTTTCTTCACAAATGAACCGTGAAAGGAATGTGTTACACAGGAAGAAAGAAAACAAAATCACCAGCACTTTAACACTTCTAATTAGCATATTACTTAGATCTGACACTCAGTTAACCCAGCAATGCACAAAATAAGCAAAGTTAAACAAATAAAATACAATTATTAACTTATATAGCCTTAAAGTTACCGATTCTATTGCTTATAATTTAATCACATTCTCTTATAGGAAGTATTTGTTTAGCATTTAGAAATACACATACGTTTAGTTAAATGAAATATAGTAAGTCTTTCACTGTAAATACAGTGAAACTGTAAAACTAACCCATTTATATTCCTCACCATGAAAAATGTTTTAGCTTAAAGTATAAATGCATACTTACATGTGATTTGAAGCATAAATCCCAATACAAACCTTTTAATTAAAGGGTAAATCTAGTGCTTCAGAAAATAAAAGTCCTGCAATCAGAAAATAAAAGTCACTTGTTTTGAAACTTTTTTTTATTTTTCTAAAGCAGTTTCCCAGTAATTCAGCTCACTCTGTCTCTATAGGTGTATATACTGTTACAACACATTTCTTCAGTGTTATTAAAGATTTTGTTACTGTGAACAAAAGTGGATGCTTCCTCCAGCATGTCAAATATTTTAGTTCCTGCAGAAAGAAAAAATCGATCTTTGCAACAAACACCAACTTGGCTTTAGTATTTCTCTTTTTAAGTCCCTTGATCAGCGGTAAACAGGATTTTGGACACCAGGACTGCATATCTATGTATGAACCTACAGAAAGTAATATTTACATTTGTTCATGAGCTAAAGTAAATGAAAAGTTAGTAGGCTGCCAGAAGGTGTATTTTGTTGATTTTAGGTCCTTATGTTGATCTTTAAACAAAGGATTAAATTAACTTTGAATAACACACAATGGAGGGAAATGCACCATCCCTGCTTAACAGTCAGCTCTGAAGCTGCTGCAGCTCCGATGAAGGGGAGAGTACTCCTTACAGCAACTTCCATTCATGGAGTATACTTTGAAACATTTGTTGGCTATTCTTTCAAATGGCTGGCACATAATAGCTTAGTGCAAAAGACACCTACCCCCAGTATTTTCCTGTGTAATATTTAGTTACTTACATTGTTAAATGTGGTAAAGTACTGACCCACAGAGACCTTTTTCAAACTCAGCCCAGGAGCACTGCTTGGTTAAATGGCTTGCTCAGAGTGACACAGTAAGCAAATGGAGGCTGAGCGAATCAAACCTTGAGCTACAGGCTGAAGCTCAGTAGCAGATCATAGATTTAATCATCTAGGTTAACTGCCTGACAAAAATATGCAGTAAATGTCAATCTTCATTGTTAGCTGTCAGACTCCAGGCAAAATATCTGGATATTCAATTATAAACTGTAGATTGACTGTGCACCTAATTCAAATGAAATTGAACAACTGCAGGAAGCATTTCTGTATTCCAGTTGACAGTTTTTGGCATTTTTTATATTAAGATTTCAAAAGTTTGACACATTATTTTGGGGAAAATAAAGGCTGTCTTTAGTTCTAGTACTACAGTATAGCATGTTTTTGATTTTTATGAATACTGTTACTTTCCTTGGGAAAAGTGATTTTGTACATGCTGGATTTTGACTGAATGAGAAAGAAGGTATTAGGCTGTCAGATTCTAAGGTTCACCTTAGCCTTTTTTTGTGAATTCGTGTTGATACAGCAGCATTCATTTTAGTGAATGGCAAAACTCCAAATACAACTTGTTGAAACAACTTTGATCGATCCTTGGAACAAGTTTTTTTTTTTTTTTTTGCAAAGGACAAGCTCCCTAGTACCTCCATGTTATACTACATTCTCCAGACTTATATACATATATACCTCCTCCCAGCTTGCACCACAGTAGAGAAAAAGAAAACTCCATAGGTAGGTAAGTAAGTACTAGACTATCGGCCCTAGGGCCTATACAAGCTTAGCCAAATGAGTTCCTGGCTTTGGCCACCCAAGAAAATTATTTTCCTGTGCCCCTGTCAAGCAGAGCCACAGCAGTGATTCCCGGGGGTGAATTTCCTATTACCCGTGTCAGATTCTAAGGTTCACCTTAGCCTTTTTTGTGAATTCATGTTAATACAGCAAAACTGGTTGCAGTGACTTGCCTTTGTGGTGATCATTTTAGTTGAAACCCTGTCAGACTACTGACAGGTGCCCCTTTTTTGGTTCCTACCTGTCAAAGATTATGCCCCAGAAACTGGTTGTCATTTCAAGTACCTCAGCTGAATCTTGGACTTTTGTGTGCTGTTTTACAGTTCTGTTTTTTTCTGAACATACATTTTTGATGTTTGACAACATCACTTTTTAAGAAGAATCCCCTATGAAACAAAACCTCAAACTATATAGGACAGAGGAGACAAAATGACAGCACATATCCCCAAAATATCAAAAGGCCAAAGTCTCCACCTTTAGCCATTTTTTGAGGGGGCAAGCCCTCTCCCACACCAGGTTCACATACACCCAATCTAATATATACCAATTCCACATTCATATAAATACAAAGAAGGACGAAATCTCGCAAAACACAGGAATTACTGCTTGTGAACACTAACTGCACTGGCAGTGACTTCCTATGGAAAACAGGAATTGGCATTTTGTTCCTTAACATCTTCTGATTTTAGCACTTGATGTTTAAGGAATTTGACCTTGGTCACCTATAGATATACCATTAGGGACAAAAAGGTCTATATCATTTCTTTGACTACTTATTGTCAAATCTCTATTCGTCAAAACCTCTCTTCATCGAATGGCCATTTCATTGAACTTTTTCACACGGAAAAGCAATGGCCAACCAACCTAGTGCCCAACACTAAATTCGAAAAATTTAAAACCCATCCCCCACACCCCCCTAACTAAATATACCAAGATTCGAGATTGCACTATATTGGGAAAAAGGGCAAATTCCCAATCATTGTTTTACCTGTGAAAAACTTTGATGAAACAGACGTTTGATGAAGAGAGGTTTCGACAATGTGGGGTCAACGAATAGCAATTTGACAAAGTAAGTATTCTCTGAAATGGTATGGACCCCAAATAGATGCTGTCTGTAATTATCTATATTTACAGTATAAATGCTTACTGTATTTGTCCCTGGGAAGAAAAAAAAAAGAACAGGTGTATGTTTATTGCAACTCAAATTTAATGGAAGTTTGCGATTATCACTTTCTAATGCATGAAAGACTGTATGATGCACTCCATAACAATATAAGGCAATTATAAAATCCAGAACATAGGCTGTGTCTTCATATTTTTCATATAAATATACCAAAGAATAATCTGTATTCCTTTTGCACATAGACGGGAGCACTTGAATATGCCTCTTTTGATTCTCCTGAAAGAGTACAATTTTGACAGATACTGTCTACAAATAAATTATGTGATGACCACTTATATCTGGAATGTATTTGTTTTCCCCATCTCCTATCCGGATAACACTTTCTGACTGGTGTGCAACTCCAATCATTTGCTTCTGATCAAGTAAAGGAAACTCTACTGAAATATGTTTATGCCAGAATATTTCAGCCTGATTGCAGAAACACACTTGCACACACATGAGGGCACATAGATGTGCATATGCTTTTATGCTTGTTAAGATGGGTGCACACACACACTCACACACACACACACACACACACACACACACACACACACACACACACACACACACACACACACACACACACACACATTACAGCAGGACAAGAAGTTACTACTTATAAAAAAAAAATCTAAGTGATTTAGATGATAACCATTCCCAAAATAAATATCTTCTGGTGGATAAACCTTCTTCTGACTGTTAACAAGTCATCAATATGTTTATAAAACAAAGTCAGGATTATTTTGAGGGGGCTATAAGGAGTGTGGTACAAGAGAAGCATTAAGAATAGCACTGATGGAATCTGGAAAGAGGGCAGAACTGGAACGTATACAGCAAAATAAAGGTAATATTGGATGGTAAAAGGGAAAATTCTGATCAGAGCTATATATTACTTATGGTGAACCTGAGTACTATTTCCATTGAAGTGCACAATAAAGAAGCTGAAAAGACAATGTACACAATGCATTATAATGTAAGAAGCAGAGAGGGACAGATGACAGACAAACTGAAGGAAGTGTGGCTTCCTCAAAGGGGCTTTCATCAGTAATCCCCTTGGACGGAGTGCAAAGGAAGCAATTTATATGACATATGAAGGAATTTGTACCGTGGTCCGGTGTAATAAAAGTATTCTTCTGGAAAGAGTTGGAAAAGGGAGGGGATTTGTATTGATATGTGCAATTACAATGAATAAATCACATGTATTGGATGATGTCAAAGAGTTTTCTGTTAGAATATGATTTGGGGAACTAATATAAATAAACTAAATGTAGCAAAACCAGCAAAGAATCATTTAGAAGATACATTATTATTAAAGGAATAGGGACTATAAGAGGAATGGACATAGCATATCAGTGCAGACTGGTAGTGTTCATAGTATTTTACAGTTTCTTTAATGATGTGCTTGATGGATAACGGTAAGAATATATGTATATTACATTTACAAATATGAGAAGGACAGAGGTTAAAAAATACATGCCACTTAGGTGCACACACTAAAACTAAACTTGTTAGGCAGGACAATGAACAAGAGGGGAGGACAGAAATGAGAAGAATAACTTAAGACAGGAAGGGCAGAGTAGACTTTATAGAGCAGATAACACCAGATGCATAAGAAATGGAATTCAAAGGAAAGGACTATTGTATAAACAAGGGGGATTAGGAATACAGGAATTAGGCTAAGGCTGTTGGGAACTGTCTGTGGCCATGTGTATGGAGAAGAGCACTTAGAGGAATTTAAGATGATGAGGTTAGATAAAGGGACCTTAGATGGTCCCCAAGTGACCTATTTCAGGAAGTGCACTGGAAGGTTAAAAAGATAGAGAGAGGGATTGATTTATGATGAAGATGAGGTCATAAAATTAATAATTTAAAATGTCAGGAATGGAATCTGATCAAGGTGTTGCAGGTTCTACAAATGGGTATGAAAACATGAGCTAGAACAGTAAATCTGAAGGTGTTAAAGGTGAAACAATGTAAGACAAGGCAATAGGTAGGGAGGACTGTGAAAATTGACAAGAAAATAGCTATTATGGTGACAACGTGGGTAATGGACAAGTAAGAACATGTTAGGAAGCGAGGAAGGGCAGGAGGTAGGTGTGAGTGGTAAGATAAATGGAATTTCAGGAATCTTCTTGTAAATGAAGTAAAGCACAGAACACTAAGCACAAATTCGGCCCAACCTGATCCGAGAACTCGAACAAGTAGGATACACAAAACTGTTATATCACCACAGGTTTATTCCAAAAAACACTCTAAAACACGATAGCAACACAATAATCCAAGACTGCCAAAAGAAATCAACTAATGGTTAAGCGCTTTCATCTGGTATGCCCCAGACTTCTTCAGAACCAATGAAATAGTTTAATTACAACATATTTATAGTACTTTTGGCACCAAAAACACAATTAAATGTAGTTATATGCAATAAAGTATAAAGTACATACTATTAAATATATAATAATTAATAAATACAGTAAATAGGCATATAAATGTATATTAGTTGTATTGAATGTATATATTGTATAAAATGTGTATTAACAATACTATTATTTCTGTAATATTAAAATATAAGTAATTAAAAGCAAAAGCTAAAAACATGATGATGCATACAAATTACTGCATACAAAGACAGTATATTTTGATGCTAAATACCATAGTATTCTGTTTAATTCTGATGAAATTCCTACTGATCTAATAATAAGAAAGGTTTTAAACTAATGCTGTCATTTAATCCAGGGGGGGTTGTTGCATCTAAACTAATCTGCCATTTACTTTCAACCCAAGAAAGATACACTTTCCAATTTCCTCCCCTATCAGTTACATCAACCTGATCAATTATAGCAAAACTGAAGGTGTGATCATTACCCCTATCCATAACATGTTTGCTTAAGGCATTTTTGGGATCTCTTTTCTTGATCCTGTACACATGCTCATAAATACGTGTTTTGAGCTTCCTTTCCGTTTTTCCTATGTAATAGGCCGGGCATTTAGAACATGTTGCGATGTATACTATGTGTTGGGTGTTGCAATTTCCATATCTGCAGTATACTGTAGATTTAATTACATTACATTGTTAACTTTAATTTTTGAGCTGTTATTAATATATACACACTGCTTGCACTTTCCACATTTTATAGTTCCATACTTCTTTACAGTATGCATCCCTATCTTCCCTTGCTCTAAAATTCTCTTCAGATTTTTACCAGTTTTGTGTACTGAAATAGGGTATGTTCCAACAATCTCTCCTATAGTATTGGAACTGGAAATTAAATCCTAATGTTTACGGAGAATTTCTCTCACCAAGTTAGCATAAGGGTTAAACATGATGACACAAACCTTGTTAGCTCTATTTTCTTCTAGTCTAGTATTAACTTGTCTTGTAATACCCAAAAGTGGTAAATATTTCAACCCCCATTGTGTTTTAACATATTCTGTCACATTATTCAGCATATCTATGGGATATCCTCTATCTTGAAATAATTTGTAAACCGTTTGTAATTCTATATTCATATCTTCTCTAGTGGAAGTCATACGAGCCACCCTTATACATTGTCCTTTGACTACATTCCGGAAAATATGTGGGGGGTGACAACTTCCATATTGAATGTAGTCATTGGAAAATGTAGGTTTCCTGTAAATCTTGGAAGCAAAACTACTCCCTGTATTACTTATCCAAGTGTCTAGATATGCTATCCCTGTTTTATTCGTTTGGTAAGTAAATTCCAAAAAATCAGTCGTTTGATTCAAATAATTAATGAATGATGGTATCTGGTCCGTTGAGCCCTTCCATATAATAAAAATATCATCCAAATATCTGGTGTACAGGCAAATATGTTGGTAATATGCACTAGGAAATACATACTGATTTTCCCACTCCAACATAACTAAGTTAGCAAACACCGGGGCGCAGGATGCCCCCATAGCTACACCTCGGGTTTGTCTAAAATATTCTCCTTGATGGTAAATGTAGTTATGATCAAGAACTAGGCCCATCATATCCATGACAAGGTTAATCCTGTCTGAACTAAAACCAGAATATTTATGAAGACTATTAAAAAAATATTCTAGTCCGATCGGACCAGGTATGCAAGAGAAAAGATCTTTTACATCCACAGTCAAAAACACCATATCTACATCCCAAACCTCTGTAGTGAGTTTGCTCAAAAAATCCCAAGAGTCTTTGACTAAATGTGGTACCTTGTCATAGATCTGTTTAGTCCAATTGTCAATAGTTTTACCTAATTTGAATGTTTTAGATTTCGACCCCGAAATAATGGGTCTAAATGGAGGGTTATTTAAACACTTGTGTATTTTTGGTATCCCAACTATATGTGCAAGAATAGGGTATTCAGTTCTCAAAAATTCATACAATTCATTATTAATACGGTTGTCAAGAAGATATTCTTCAATAGCTAAATCAATACGCCTATATCCTATATTGATTTGGTTAAGGGATATCTGTTCGTAATTTCCTGACTCAAATAATATATTATGTATTGCTCTTAAATAAAGTTGGTGGTCAAAAATTACAATCCCTCCACCCTTATCTGGTTTCATTATCCTGATTTCTTTATTAAGAATTATTTCTTCCAAACATTTCCTTTCATCTACACTAAGATTGTGATTAGTAAAGGGTGGATGATTATAAATGCTCTTAGTATCTTTAAAAAGTGTGTAAATGTCTTTACAGACCAATTTTTCATATGCTGCAATCTGTGGGTTCATAGCAGGAATATAAGAACTTTTCTTGACTAACCTAGAGCTCGGATGGTATGTTGACTGATTATTTTCCTGACTAGGGTTAAATTGAATGGCCAAATTGAGTCTCCGACAAAAAAGTTTGATTTCTTTAATTACTCCAAATAAATTGAAAGGGACAGTGGGTATGAATTTCATACCCTTACTGAAAACTGAATAAAACTCAGGAGAAACAACAGTGTCCGTATAATTATATACGTTAAATCCACCAAAATTGGTAGTCGTGGGGTAATCTTGAATACAAAGACGGTTAGGGCCCTCCCCCCCCTATATTCTCAAGTTGTACATCTGTAATGGATTCTCTATGAACATCCACTATATGTGTCTCAATGGTCCCTGGGGAGGATGGTTGTCCACCACAAATGGTTGTCTGTACATCAGTTTCTGTATTTACTTTAAAGCCATCAACTTTTCTATACTTTTTATTTGTTGAACCTACTAAATCCACCGTTTTTGTTTGGGAGCCGGGTAGAATCTCCCACCCTGAAAATTTTCATCTTCATGTGTCCATTGGTTTCTTCTTCTACCCTTATACACAACATGCTCGTTGGTATCTTCCAATGCCCCTTGCTGCTGTGGCCAAATATATGCTCTACCCCTTCTGTATAATTCAACATCCCTTTCTATTTTGTGCATCTTTCTGTTATACACATTATTAGCTCTATTGTAAGCATTTTGAAATTGCCTAGTGTATAAATCATGCCATTGATTAAAATCTTCATCATGAATAATAATATCATTTAACGTTTCAACTTCTTGTAACAAAGTAGCTATTTTCTGGTCATTACATTTCATTAGTTGTTTCATAAACACAAAGCCAAAGCCATCAAACATTTTGTTAAAATCAGCTACAACCCCTGAAGTAAACTCTATTCCCAAAGGAAGTTTAAAGAACCTAAGGCCTTTAGGAACTAGTTGTGTCTGTAAACATTTGTCTAAATATGCATTGTCTATTTTCACACACCTTAGCTGAGTAAGTTTTTTACCTAGTAAAAAAACATTAGCCTTTACATCATTTTTACTTGCTTCTGTATCAATATTAGCATGTACATATTTGTTATCAGATTTAGCAGCAAAGTCATATTCATCAGTAAGAAAATCATTCAGAACATTAGAAACGTTTAAAACATTACTTTTATTGTTATTCTCACAGCCAGCTCGTGTCTTAGTATGTCCATGATTAAAATTTACTAATCGGTCATTTGTAACAGTACCTTTTTTACTTAGAACTTCTTTACCAGCTATTGCTGAGTAAGTTTTTAATTTTTCACGTTGCTTCGGTCTTGCCCCCTTGTTTTTATATTCCTGACGGCTGTGGAAAAGACTAAAGTCAAAAGTGAAGTCTGCATCTAGAGATGTATTTGCGTTAGTATCCCTGATATCCAAATCCAGTCTACTGTTAGACGAAGAAGGTACTATTTGTCCATTAGGTATATCCGCTACGCTGCTGTGCCTGTCCGATGTATTTTGCACCGCAATTGTCCCATCGAGTTTTTCTGCTATATTTGGTTTGGCGGAATCTCCGCCTTGTAGAATAGCTTCGGAAAGCTTACCCACTAAATCCAGTAAGCGGTTTACGTCAGACTGCAACGACGTAACCTCCGAACGTAAGGTTTGGTAATCGTCCTTGCTCAATGAAGCTCCCAATGGATCCGATTCAGCCATAAAGCTACTTGTAAATGAAGTAAAGCACAGAACACTAAGCACAAATTCGGCCCAACCTGATCCGAGAACTCGAACAAGTAGGATACACAAAACTGTTATATCACCACAGGTTTATTCCAAAAAACACTCTAAAACACGATAGCAACACAATAATCCAAGACTGCCAAAAGAAATCAACTAATGGTTAAGCGCTTTCATCTGGTATGCCCCAGACTTCTTCAGAACCAATGAAATAGTTTAATTACAACATATTTATAGTACTTTTGGCGCAAAAAACACAATTAAATGTAGTTATATGCAATAAAGTATAAAGTACATACTATTAAATATATAATAATTAATAAATACAGTAAATAGGCATATAAATGTATATTAGTTGTATTGAATGTATATATTGTATAAAATGTGTATTAACAATACTATTATTTCTGTAATATTAAAATATAAGTGAATCTTCTTGTGCCAGAGCTATGACAAAGGGAGATTGTTTAGAGAATTTTTCATCCATGTAGATAAAATAAGAGAAGAATGGGATGAAATGATTTTATATGGGATTATTGATGTAGTACTAGAGCAAATGATGGCTTTAGTGTGGGAAATAATTTTACATGTAAAGCCGATGGGAATTAAAGTAAGTTATTTTGGACTTTGAACTGATGGATGTGTAGTGATTAGTTAAGTGAGGAAGTAACAATTTGAAATGAAAGTGAACATGCAAATAGGCCCTACTGGTTGTTACTGGATGAGGAGATGGCAGGAAAATTCAAAGGCATAGTTACATGTGTACGATATTTATACAGCCATGTTCATGTGAGGTTAGAATATCAAAATAGCAAAAACAAGGCAAACAGGAGGGAAACATGAAGATGAAACTCCTAGAGACGGATAAGAAAGGAAGAAATTAAATGTATAGTCAAAATGGTAAAAAAGCTGTAAATGGGAATGGGAAAGAAGACAGCAAAAGTGGAAGGAGGTAGTGAGATGACTTGAATGCAACCTGGAGAGGTAGAATGTAAGGAAGGACAAGAACCTGAAGGAGGAGATAGATCAGACTAGAGATATACTAGAAAAGTAGACTGAGACATAAGTGAAAAACTGTCTCAGTCAAAATTATGTTAGTTCCACTTTTGCTACACTTAGCTGGGGTACATTTCTTAGTTCACAATGATAAGGAGATTGAGGAATAGAAGATTATATGTAACAGGGATGTTGAAAAGGTGGATAGATGTATAGTGGTTTGCAGGATTACAGATTGTGGAGGCATGTTTTGGTTATCAATATAATGCAAAGGTTAAGAAAAATACTGGCATATAAGAAGAAGAAAAAGGATGGACGAGAATCATAGTGAAAGGTAGGTGTCAAACTTTTTATATGGAGACATACCAGAGAGAAGACAGAAGATATTACAAAAGAATCAGGCATTGTTTGATATAGTGAGGGTAGAAAATGGCTGATAAACTGAATCTACAGAGAATAATAACATTTGGTTGGAAAGATGAAACAGATGGCATACAGGTGTGATACGGGTAAGTGATAATGGCTCAAGATTTATACTGTGACTGACAGAAAAGTGACTACAGGATGCTTGAAGAAGTAGTGTCTAATTGAAAAAGTAAGATAGCAGATCACTGCGTAAGGAGGTGTGGCTGGATGCATTATAAGAAAGTGAAATGTCTGTCACTGGATATGGTGAGGGGGGTAGCAAAAGACAGGTAAACTAACTTGTAAAGAAAAGTTATAAGGAGTGAGTATAAAATGGAAAACAGGTCTGATGTTCAGAGATATAAGAGAAAGGGAAGAGAAGGAGGGATGGAAACCTCAAAGGAACTGCAGTAAGGAAAATAACATATGAGAAGATTTTGTTTTATAAAGACATTGAAGGCATTAGCAAGATTTTGAAGGCACTCTATCTAACAAATGAACATACATCTGGTTCACAGGTGGTATGTAACACTAGTAAAATTAATCAAGGAAAGAAGATGTGAAATTTTAAATGATGGAGATATAAAGGTAATGGGGCATAGCAGATCCACATATGGCAGTGCTGTCAGGTGCTGTGGACAGTTTGGAAAGAGGTGGAGAACATATAATTAGACATTTACAAGTACAAGATAGCACACCATTGTATAGTAGTCATATGACATGCACCACCCTTACAGAAACTCATCTTCTGAAAGAAGCATACCACAATACCTTGCAGTATAGAAACCTTTTAATTCTGCAAAAATATAAATACAAACATTAACTGATATGCCAACAAACAGGGCTAAAATATTATTTTGTTTGTTTTCCCAGTATTTCTGTTTTAGTCATTCATGTTTCTACATATAATATTACACCAGTGAGATAATTAGGAAGTCTAATACAATAAAGTAGAAGCATAGCATACTATATTACTCTTGTCACACTAAATCACTAACATCAGACTAAACCACTTATGTCACATTAAATTCCTTGCATGTCACCATTCACTACATACTAACATAAGCCTATCTGAATTTTGGTGTAGAATACTGTTATAAATAAATGCCTATGAGCATGCTGGCAGGTAAGAGGATCACATTTTCAAGAAAGAAAGAATGATACTGAAACTTGAGGTACATTCTTTATTAAGCTTAAACATTTAAATTAAATTGGCTATCTGACCCAAGAATTTACTTCCTTTAGTGAATCCCTAATATTTGTTTTGGAACAGACAGCATGGATTTGATCTCCTCAACAGATATAAAAAAACAGGAATTAGTAAAGACAAGAAAGGTTACTGAGTGGAACTTTATAACCATGCAAAGCATAATTTTTATGAATTAAAACAGCTGAAGAAGCATTTTTATTGCAATTTTGCTATGGGTTTATTTCAAGTCTTCCATGATATAAGATGTTTATGGAAATGGTGGTCACTTATTAATCTTGAGATGATATCCTGCACATATATAGTTGATTATACAATTCCTCCCTATTAATATTCTAAAACATGCACGCTGACTGGCCAGCCCAACCAGCGTGCCCGTGGTAAATCCCACAATATACCAATGGAAAAAGAATTTCTTTTCTCCATTGCTTCCGTTTCAAAGCCTTGATGTACTGGGTATGCATGGGAATGCAAGTTCCATACGCATGCGCAGTACATCAAAAAGCAGAATCAGTATACCATAACTGGCGGAAGAACAGCAATCCGCCATTATACAAAGGCATTATTTAAGAAAAGTAAGTATTTTTTTTCTTAAATAATGTCATTGTATAATAGCAATAACCGACTCCGTGGTTGTGGTATATTGAAGATTTACCCACAGTTTGCCCTCGTGATTAAACCACACCAACCATGGGAAAATCTTCAATATACCACACCACGTCATCAGTTATTGCTTAAATAATCTATACTCAAGCTTACTGTCCAACTCCCTCTCTTCCTCCTTCTCCCCTTTCTGTTCTCCCAGATTTTTTTTTTTGTTTTCTTGCTCTTTATGTAAATATGCACATATATTTTGCTTTTGAAACATTTGTTTAACTGCACAGATATGTAAATGTATATGTAAATGCACAGTTTCCTGTAGGCATCTATTATATATATATATATATATATATATATATATATATATATATATATATTTATATATGTTGAACTCTATGTAGATAGATGATATTAAGAAATAATCAGGCATTGTTTGATATACTGAGGGTAGCACATTTTCCTATACTCATTTGTTTGATATGCTATTGAAGCATACATTTCGGTTACTAATCAAGGTAATCTTGGATAAGTCTGCGATTGGTTATTTATGATCAGTGCTCTACCCAGGTAAACAAATATAAATAAAATAAATAAAAACAAGTTAACTATTGAAAAATTCTATGAATGTACATTGAGAACTGTCTAGCTAAAGACTGTATTTTCTTACTATCAGATAAAGATGTCTTGACTCACCAATTGTTGTCTTATGGATATGTTAGAAACCTTAACTAATCTGTATCCTGCTTTTTCTTATATCACAAATTTGTTTTTCTTTCCCATATGTTCTTGATATTTGACTGCTGTTTGTGATTGCATAGCCACCCCAGGAAATTATTACATAATTTTTTAACCTTCTGTGCAAAAGCATTTTCTAATAACACACTTAAGTAATCCTCTCTGTCTTCTACTTGTTGACATTGTCCACCTCTGAAGCACACTATGTTTCTTTACTCATGCTTTATAAATTTTCTAAAGCTGACGCTATACCATTTTACTGCCCTTCAACTTACCAAAAAATATCACCTTTAATTATCGGCAGCTGTTTCTGATTCTCTGATTTACAATTTCATAGATTAATACCTCCCAACCTCTCAGTGCAATAAATCTGTACAAAGCCTAAAATAATGGGTGGGCAAAGGCCAAAAAGATAGGTAGAGATTTTAAATACTGGTGTTATAAACCTAAAACAAGTTGCTAAAAATAACAGGTTTTGTGTTAGCATGCATTTTCTGAAGGATATAAGGTCTATAACTCAAATGTGTGTCATTATTTGTGAACCTTAGCTCAAGATGACTGTTAAAGTGACACCCTGATCCCATGTGTAAAAATGTGAAAAAGGGTTTGTGGATGGATGGAGTGACTTCAATCCTAAGTGGTTTACCAGAAAAGCACACATTTTATGAGCAACATACCAAAATTTTATGGCAAACATTTGGACATTCTGCAGAAATTTGCACAGTTGAAAGGTATGTCACCTTAGTATGCAACATAAGTGTTATCTCTGCAATACAAAACAGCAGTGTGGAATATTAGAAGCAGTTAAACAAAATAACAAACCAATAGCTTGTTAACCAACTGGCCAGTCTGAAGGTGACTCTTTATTTATAGCAGTATATGTACTTCATGAAGTACGACTTTAACAAGGGTATAGGATGGTAGCAGTCCTAAGAAGAGAAATGACATTGTACAGCACATCATACCAGAAGTGAAGTAAACAAAGACTGACAAAGCTTTGTATACATATCATCAAAGAAAGGCAAGCATTTATGTTTACTTCAAGGGAGCAGACAATGTCCATTAACGGTTTCAATTCAAAATCTCAAATTACTGAAAGCTTGAAATTCAGTAACCCGAGACCATGAAACTGAAAACCAGAATGCCAAAAGTGCATTTGAGCGAACTGGAATATCTTGAAACCGTGCTTATGCATTTCTGGTACGTCAAGTGTAGTGTTATGGTGCCTGAAATGGCAGGTAAGTTAGTGTTTGTGTGTGTGTTTGTATGCTGTTTGTGTGGGTAAGGGTAGGGAGGTGTAAGTGTGAGTGTGAGTGTTGGATTTGTTGGTGCTTGTGTATGTGTGATGTGTATTTGTGTGCGAGCGAGTGGAGGATGGCGTGTTTTTTTTTGTTTGTTTTGTTTTTATGTTATGTGTGACCTCGGAGTTGGTATATATAAGTAGGGGGGTGTCATGGGCACAGCCCCCCACATGAGGGGTAAGCAGGGGGGCTTGCCCCCCTGCTTATATGTAGTGTAGGGCTGTGTGGTTTGTGTGCTGTGGGTGGAATGATGTGTATGTTAAGTGGTGTATGGTGTATGTATGTTTGTGACTGTGTGATTCGGGATTGTGGTTTCGGTGCTGTGAATGGTTCGACTTCATAGTCTCAGGTTACTGAATTTCAAGCTTTTGGTAATTCGAGATTATGAATTGAAACCCCATTAACATACCACTGTATGGAAAAGCTACATAAATGAACACGGTAGTACAATTAGAACATAAGACATCTGAAGTGGCAATATTGGGTTAGCACTTTCTTTAACAAAAGCAGATGTAAGAACATAAAGAATGTCTGGTCTCCATGAATATGGGAATTAGTCCACATTAATAAATAATACAACATTTTCCCACTGACTGATTTAGCAGGTATTAGAAAAGCTGCTTCAGCCATTTTCTGATTTACAATGAACATCACATATGAGTCTGCATTAATTCCAGCTCTGTACGATGTTACATAAAAATGATAAAACGCACATTGCTCCATATGTAACATCTAGTGAAAGAGCTGGAAGTTGAACCCTTCTACTACTCACACAGTGTAAAGTACAAGTAAGTTACTTGATGAAATGGTGTTTTCTGCCTCTTCAGATTTCCCAGTTTACCATATCCTCTGAAGATTTGCTTTAACTTAGATAATCAGAAACTTTGCTGTGGCAACATTTTTGAGACTACTCCCCCCAATACATTGAGGTCAATAATATAATAAGTAGTAAAATGTAATCCCTACTTCCCAAAAAAAGGCATAACATGTTGTTCCCAGTAATCAACAGGTCCCACTAAACTCAGCCCTCTGAACTGCCAGTTTCCTACAGTATATCTATAATAATTCTGCTGCTGGTAGACATATAATTTCATCTTTAGACTCCACAATTTCCTATACCCATGTATTTTATCTTATTGATGTACAGTGCCTGAATGAGGAAATGAAAACAAATGTTGGGAGTTGATGGCATGCACAATGATATATTGGAAATATTCCCTAAAAATGTCATTAAAGTCCTCACTAGAAGTTTGTTTCTGGTTACTTAGTAGAATATATGTGCATGCATACATACATACATACATACATACAAATATTTCAAGCACTGGCATTAATGCCCTTCTAGCTTCCCAAGATACCAAAACACTTGTTCCCATAATAAGTGCCCAGGCTGTTCTTAAAAATATCTAAACTAGCACTGTTCCATGCATTAGCTACTCTGTCAGAGAACCAATTAGTACACTTCTCATTCCTACAGAATCTTCTACAAAGGTTGTCTGATGATTCTTTAGTACTTTTTGATAACCCCAAACATTTCTAGAGGTAGTTGTCTCTAAATGCCCTATATACCTGAATAAGATCTTTTCTTAGATATCTGTAAGAGACACCGTACAAAATCAGATATTTTAGTCTTTCATAATAACTTAAATTTTCACATCCATGGATGCTCTTCATACATTTCCGCTGTACTCCTTCCAGTTTACTCATGCTTGTTTTCTTATAGGGTTTCCATATTGTTATTCCATACTCAAGTTTGGGTCTAATGTAAGTAATAAACAATGACTTCACCATTTTTGATTTCCTAGATTTTATAAATCTTTTTATACAACCTACAGTTCTATAACTATCATTAACCAACTGGTTGTTATGATTAGAAAAACTCATAGCTGAATCTAACCATATACCCAGGTCCTTAAATGAGTCCACAGTTCTAATCACTGTGTGCTGTATTAAATATTCACCTTTCAGTTTATGTTTCCCAAATCTTATATGCTTAGTTTTTGATGTATTTATCAGCATATTATTCTCCTGTGCCAAAATGGTCAATTTAGTCAAGTTATTTTGCAGACATGCCTTATCTGTAACAGATGTAATCAGTTTACCCAATTCCATGTTGTCTGCATACAGATTGCAGAATGCCTCAGATGAAAAAGTTAGGTCTGAAAGATACAATCTAAACAAGTAAGGGCCTAGGGCAGAGCCCTGTGGGACACCCTGACTGTAAATAAGGATTTCACCTAGCAGTTGTATGATACTTGCCATGTCCTATTTGTAAGCCATGCAACTATCCATCTTATCAAGAGTACATCAATACATAGTTCTACTAATTTATTGATCAGTGGTTTGTGTATGACCCTGTCAAATTGTGAAGTTAAATCTATATAAATTGCATCACACCACAAATTTTCATTCATAACTGTTATTATATTGTTATAGAACATCATGTTACATGTGGTAATAGATCTATTTTCAACATATGCATGCTGATATATGGTTTCAAGTCCCAAACTATCCAGTTCTGACAATAACTTATCCAATATTACCTTCTCCATTAATTTTCCATGACATGAAAGTAGACTTAACGGTCTATATGACTCTGGGTTTGTCCCACTTCCCTTTCCCTTACAGACAGGTTTAATAATTGCATGTCTCCAATCGTAAGGAATCTCCACATATTTATACGACCTAGTGAATAATAGTTATAATGATACCATAAGTTCTTGTTGAAGTGCTCTCAGGTCATTGTTACTAATTCCATCTCCACCCTGTGCTTTGTTTGGATCCAGTTTGTGCAGTTCTTTTTCAATATAATCTAATTTGATTCCAGTATCTGGGGTTACCTGGATGTCACTAGGACAACTTATCACCCCTTTTGTGGAGCCAAACTGTTTTGCAAAAGATTTTGCAAATATATCTATAATCTGTTGTGTCTGAGAATAAATTTTAGAATCTGCACACAGTTTATCAGTTTCTGTTTCTTTACTCCTTCCACATCTTATGTATCTATACAAAGGTTTCCTATTATGTTCAATATCTTTATATAAATTTTCTTCATTTTTTTTATCTTGTCTCACACTATGCTTAATTTCTTTGTCCAGTTTGTTTATTTCAATTTTCAAAACTATAGTTCGACCTCTCTTCAGTTTCTTATATTTTTTTTGTCTCTCACCTTGATCAGATATTTTGTTTTTATGGAAATATATCTCCTGATGTTGTATGCCTAGATCCTGATGTTAAACATTTTTTTTTATTTTTTTGTACTCAATCTATCTTTCAAAACTTTCCACATTCCATCTGCAGTTTTTCCACTGAACACCTCACTCCAATTAGTTTTAGATAGTGACTGTTTTGCTTCCATTTAATCTGTAATTAACCTTCTGTGCACTGGTTTAGGTTTCAGTTTGGCAGAATTATCTAGCAACAAATTACCCTTTATAACCCCATGATCACTGCACATCAGCGGTGGTAAAATTTGTCTTGAAGTAACATTAATATCTTTAATAACACAAACAATGTCTAGTATATTCCCTCCCCTGGTAGGTTTTTTACAATCTGAAGCAATTGTTGTTCCTGAATATATGTTGTGAATATAATATCAAGTGTCATTTTCTTACAGTGAAACATTGAATTTCATTACTACTCATTTGTTATTATGATATTTTACTGCCTTTTCTTGTTTTACATATATATATATATATATATATATATATATATATATATATATGTATAAGGGTGGATAGTCTATTACATTTCTTTCATGTTACGCATATATACATGTCTGATTAATTGTTTTAGGAATTATGTCACATGTTGGCTGTTTCTGTCTTTTAACTGCTTAGCATTTACTATGATCTGTGAATGAAATAACTACTCAAGTACCATTCATTTATCCTGTTTCAGTCTTATACCATGTTTAATATTTTCACTTACCTCTCCTTCTTTCATTTTTATAACATTCCAACAGTATCCATAGAATATTCTGGTTTCTTTGTTTCTAATTTTCATCACCTTATGACATTATACAATACATCATCTCCTAATAACTCTGTCAGCCAGCTAATCACTTCTTGTTCTCTGTGCCTTTCCTGTTACTTGTTTTATTAAAATATCATTTTTTACACATTTCCTCAATTTCTTCAACTACTCTAATACTGTCAAAATGAGTTCTTTCTTCCTCATTTTTATGAGTAAAAATACAACCATTACTGCTAGATTTCTTTGTCTCTTTACTAAGGATGTCATATGATAGGTAAATAAACACATATACTAATATAGTCAGCAAATGTTAGTTTCATATTCATCACCTCTGTCTTTATAATTAAAGAACATATTCCCAGCATGGTGTTGTTTTTGTACAATAACAAAATATGTATAAAACACTAGGCTTTACTAGAATTGTTCCTATCCCCATTGTTGTGTAATCTGCCCAGCACTAGTTTCTTTGGGTTAGAGTCTGTGGACAGTTTTCCATAAGGGTGAGTCTGAGCTTTCTGAATTAATGTATTATTTTCAGTCATGATCTCAAGTAAATAATGAACAAGAGTTCAAAGTAATGGAATACATACAATATGCATTATAATGGCAAAAGTATGACTGATAAGCCTACATATAAAAAACATTTGTATTTCTAACATGTTGTTTGAAATGATGCAAAAAAGATGGAATATGCAGATTCCTACAACATGGCTTTCCTCCAAGGTAATCTACCACCACTGTTTCTTACACACACACACACACACACACACACACACACACACACATACACGTACGTGTATGTGCTTGTGTATTCGAGGGGGGGGGGGTTCAAGCCATTATCTCTCATCATTCCAATGGTTGACAAAACAGTAGTTCACCGCATGGTGTCATCCAGAAGAATGTTCAACATCATGAGCTGAAACCTTTTCTTTTCCTGACCACTTTCAGTTTATTTCTAACTTTACTTCTGCCCTATCTTTACCTTCATCTAATCATTCAATTCTTTTCTAGGATATTAGTATTTTGTCACCATCCTAACACTTAGAATATCTCCTTACAACACTACTGCTTCCACCAATCCATACCTCCTTTTTTCTCTGTGCAGTTTTTTCTTTTCTCATTATCACTTTCTTAGCCAGGGTATTTTTGCTTCTCCATTCCTTATGCATCTGTTCTTCCCAATAGCTTCAAACTTTCTCTCTTTTTTTCTGACCACATTCTATTACTTCTAATTTTTTATTCTGTCCCTAATTTACATCTACTTTTATCTTTATTCTTCATTTCTTTTCTGTCATACTGGTACTCTGTTTCTATCTTAGCATTTAAAAAATCTCATAACAAACCAGTATTTTGTACAAAGTGTTAAATCTCATTATTCTACTAACAGCAATTACTACCCGCTGTAAATTATTTCTATGCACGTTCTACATCATTAACTTCACATATATACCAAGTCCTAAAATTGCTATCAAATCTAAAAATACTGTAGCAATGCATCCTGACATTATCCATGAATGTATTTTAAATAGAATGAAGCACAATTTAGACACTAACAACACTGTGCAGTTTCAGCCTCCATACAAGTTTTGTCCCAAACAAATGGAGAACAGTTAGAGGCATTCCCTTGCATATGGAAGGACCTTCCATAGACCCATAAGTTTGACCAGCCTCATATGCAAAGCCATGGAAAGACCTATCATGGAACTAGGATATAGGGAATGTCCAAGCACAGGAATGGACTCAGTCTGGATTCATCAAGGGCAGGTCATGTTTACTTAGCCTGGTGGACTTTTTTTGAAAATGTCACCAAAGAAATGGAGAAAGGTAAAATGGTACACACAGCATACCTCGACTTCCTCAAAGCTTTTGACAAAATTTCACACTCAGGCATAGCAGAAATGCTAAAAATAAATGTGAATAAACCATTATGTCACCTGCTGGACTGCCAACTGGCTCATAGATAGGATGCATAAAATCCAACTAGGGGAAGTTACCTCCACAAAGAGACCAGCCACTAGTGTTGTCCCCCAGGGTTCTGTGCTGGGACCTCTCCTGTTTGGCATCTACCTTTCTGAAGTAAAAGCCAGTACCAAAGGGTTCTAGATGACTAGGTTTGCAGATGACTGCAAGCTAAGAGCAGTCATTCAATCCCTAAATGGCTTATCCATCCTCCTAGAAGGTTTGTCCCAAATACATAACTGGTGCCAAAATCATGGACTGAACACAAACACCAAAAAATGCATTATTGTATCTTTGGGAAGTCAGCTACACCAGGGAAATACCACACTGACAATACGGCCCTAAGACATGACCCAGTTGTTCAGGATTTGGGTTGTGGACAATAACCTATATTTTGAACAACATTTTTTATTGTTGTAAGAAATTCCTTTTATATTGTACAACTTATAAACAAAGGGAATGTGTGTCTAGATGTAGGGACGTAATTGTCTCCCTTTACTTAGCCCTCGCTAGGCCAGTCACTGAGTATAATGTTTCCTTTGGCATGTATCTGTCCAGGCACATGCAACAACTGGAATGGCCACAGAGATATCTTAGTAAAAGGATACAAGGCCTAAACAACATGTCTGACATGGACTGACTCAAAGCCCTGTCACTATACTTGGTATATTACAGACTGCTAAGAGGTGAACTGTGTCTGGCATATAATGCACCCTCCAATCCAGTATGGATAGATTTACTACAAATCAGCAAGTCAAATGGCATTAGAAATACCTCGTCAAGGATCTAAACCTCTTCTGCAATATCAACAGCATGGCTTGGAAAGACAGTATATTGTGCAGAGGATACCACTGCTCTGGTACAGATTCTCTATCCACATAAAACAAAGTTTATCCCTTTCCATATTCAAGCACCACTTGGGTCGATGGATAGGAAACAGAAAATTTACCCCAGGGCTGCCCGCTGTACTACTAATAGGCAGAGGCAACTCCTAAATGCTTTATACGATGCATTGGTTCCTTCAGATTATCTATGGTATGATCCCAGTTATTCTCATTAGGGGTAATATATAATTATCAGTCATGGGATGGGTAAAGCCAATCTCTAACTTAATGGGTAGGACTAATCTATACTTTCATGACAGTTCTTAAGTCTAGATTAAGGCCAATCTAAACCCAAATAGGCTTAAAATGGACCACAAAGGTATGAACCTGTACCTTACTGCAGAAATTTGTTACATCATGAATATGAAGTTACTCTGTCATTGCTGACAGAATTTCAAACTTTGTTAGATACTCAGTAGTAGTAGTTTTAACTGCTGTGTTCAAGCTTCATTCACGGTACTGTGTTTAAGTTTTTCTTTCTTTTGTTCACTTGTTATTGTAAATAATGGATATTTTTATTGCCAGGGATGTACTTATTCCCAGTCAGACTTTCCCAATAAACAAATGCAAATAATGTATTTTATGTGTGTGTGAGTGTGAGTGAGTGTGTGTGTGTGTGTGTGTGTGTGTGTGTGTGTGTGTGTGTGTGTATATATATATATATATATATATATATATATATATATATATATATATATATGGGTCTACTTCTTTTGACCTAACTTTCATTTGCCTGACACTCATTTGCCTGAGACCAAATGACTGAAATTTCATTTGCCTGACACTTCATTTGCCTGACAAGTATTATTAGCAAGAAAATGGAATATGCCCCCTTCCCCACTGCAGTGCGACCCCGGAGTTAGAATATATAGTTAGTGGGGGGTGGGGGGCGAAGCCCCCCACTTACTTTTCTGTTACTAAGCAATATTACATCAAAAGTTAACAATATCATATGTGCCCCCCACACCCCCCCTAACTATATATTCTAACTCCAGGGTCGCACTGCAGTGGGGAAGGGGGCATATTCCATTTTCTTGCTAATAATACTTGTCAGTCAAATGAAGTGTCAGGCAAATGACATTTCAGTCAAATGGGGGCAGGAAAATGAGTGTCAGGCAAATGAAAGTTAGGTCAAAAGAAGTAGACCCATATATATATATATATATATATATATATATATATATATATATATATATATATATATATATATATATATATATATATATATATATATATATATATATATATATACATACGCATATGAATTATAAATATATTTATTTATTATCATTTCTTTACTGGGAAAGTGCAGCTGAGTAGAATTGCCCTTTTTGCCTTGGAGAAAAGCTTCTTGAAAGTTAAATGACACTATTAAGACATGAACTAATATATTCAATAAAAAAAGTAATGTATAGGTGTGTACAAAATAAAAATGAGGTACATAACTTTGTGAAACTGAACTTTGGTAAGGGGTACAGTCATTGCAGCAGGGTGGAGATTTACATAAGTTAAATGCAGATGTAAAAATCACAGCATGAATATTTGGCAGTCCGATTATAAATACAGTTGATAACATCAAGTTGAAGGATGGCAGTATGCAGAAAGAGAAATGTTTATGAATACAACACAGCAAATCAGGTTTAATATTTGTGTTCTATGAAAAATATAGTGCTGAACAGGAGAATGATTGCAATATACTACATGTATGTAGATATAGAATAATGTTACTTACAAAGGTTCGGCTGAAAAGCTGTGGTGGTGCCGCGGTAGCATTGTTGCCTCACAGCAAGAGGTTCTCCCATTCGATTCTCGGCTGGACTGCCTTCTGTGTGGAGTCTGCATGTCCTCAGCGTGGTCGAGTGGCGTTCTAAAGCCATGCGTGAATGGGTGTGCCTTCGTTGAAGGTTGGGCATCGGGCTGGCACCTCGGCACTGTAAAAATCTATTGCCAATCATTAGCGGACTGGAGTTCCGCTGAGGCGACCCCTAACCGGGAAAAGCCAAAAGAAGAACAAGGGGTAGGTTGAAATCATTAATAGCAGCAAAGGTGCCGAGGACAGGGTAGACACAAATTTAAGAGTGTGAAAGTGAGGAACTGTATAAATGTGTGATAATTTGGCAAGAAAACAGTGTCAGGCTCAAAAAATGGAGTGACCACAGAGTATACCATGGAGAAATGCTGATAAATATGAGAAGTATTGGTTGAGAGACTAGTTAGTGGGTGTGAATTATAGTGGGGGTTTTAACAGAGAGTGGTACATGAGCAAAGTCATGATTTAGCTAGAAATTCTCTTAGTGATTATTTAAAGGTCTGGAAGTTGTCCATTGACTTGAATGAAGTAAGGAGTGAGTTCCAAGTCATAACTACAGAATTAGAGTACAGGGTGATTCTGGCAAAGTTCTCAGGTTTTTATCACTGGATGGAAGAGGTCTGTTAGGGTGATGGTTAGAAAGGGTTGTGCTAAGAGCTATGCAAGCTAAAGGTTTATGTATTATATTGTGAGTTAGAAGTAACTGGGTATATGTCAGGTGATGAGGCAGTTTAAGTCAGTTTAGTAGTTTGAGTGTGGAACAGTGATGGGTTTGATAGGTTTGGTTAGCTGCACATTTTGCTATTTATTATACCATTCTTCTAGTATTTCTGTTATTGAAACCTGTAGATTTGTGAACCATACAGAAGAGACAGTAATAGGTAGATAATGGGTAGAGCTTTTTTGTGGAATTAGTGCAGAAATATTTTGAGCTATATAGCATTCCTAGCTTTTGATGTGTTTTTAAGCTGTTATGAATGTGCAGATCAAACATTAGGATGTCATCTATGGTCACACCATCTGCATTTCAGTTTTGCTCTGTCAGTTGATTTTGAATTGCATTCTGTCTTGGCTAAATGATTTGGGAAGGCATTGCTGAAATAAATAAATAAATAATTTAAAATATATAGCTATATAAACAATGAAAGGGGTGGCAATGGGCACGGCATGCTCCCCAGTTTATGCAAACCTAATTATGTGGCTGTGGGAGCAAGAATATGGTTTCCTATCTAATTTTAGTTCTAGTTTTGTTCCTAGATGACATATGTATTTTTTGGAAGGACTTCCATGGCAAAATTAGTCAGTTACTGGACTACATCAATGGCACCACATGATTTTTAAAATGTACTCATCCTATTAATAATATAACTATTAACTATCTTTATGTGTCCATTTATTAGAGTAAGGGGTCCTTCTTATCAAATATTTACAGGAAACCCATGTTTTCCAACTTTTACTTTCACATCAAGATTAGCCACCCAATGACTAAGAAAGTTTACTGAAAGGTCAGTTTGTAAGCCTTCTGACAATAAGGATTTTATTAAGGAAACAGAATTCTGAAAAGAATGTCTCTAGAAAGAAAATACTGGCAGTATTTGTTGAACAAACATAGTTTTGAAGTAACCCTTGGTAGAAAAAAAAAAGACCGTTATTAGGAAAAGGAATCATAAGTTCACCTATTTCTGTTGTACCCTCTCAAACATAAGTTGCATCTAGTTTTGATAAAGCAATGGTATTAGAAAATAGTACAGATGTGGGGATCCATTAACAATATTATAAAGAGGAACTGGAATATATTCTAAATTGATGAAGGATTACACACATTACTAGGAAACAGCCCATTTTTGTCTATGAACAGAGTTAGAATTTTAAGGAATACCTGAATTATTTTTATTTGTATCACTATTTATTCACATTTTATATCTTGTTTTATATTGTTCTGTTTTAGCCAGTGCCAGTCCCTGGAACACAGAAATGCAGAATGCACTATACAGTCCTATTCACAGTAAGACTGCACAGTGCATTACGCTTGAAAGATTTAGAGACTGCTGTATTACTACGAAGGACCAGGCTGTAGCGCAACAATGGTTTTGCCGGTGAAGGCCACATGGAAATACGGTAGTCCTGGGGTGTAACTAATGCAAAATAGGCAGGTACTCTTCCCAGGAAATTTTGCTGGCATTGAAACAGTGCAATACAGTGATTAAAAAATAGCTGTACCACATTACTAGGGCAGAGAGGAGGAAAAAATGTACACCGTCTTTTCACAGTGCACATTGATTCACTTCTATGGCTGGAGCAGAGTAGACAATGCCACAGAAGATACATACTATAAAGCTGTGTGTGTGTGTGTGTGTGTGTGTGTGTGTGTGTGTGTGTGTGTGTGTGTGTGTGTGTGTGTGTGTGTGTGTGTGTGTGAATGTGTGTGACTGTGCATGTGTGTCAGTATGTGTATGCATGACAGTGTGTTATTAAATGCCTGTACAATTTCACTGCATGGATGGATGGGGGAACACTATCTTGGTTAAGTCTAACATTCATTTTGGAACTGTGATAATAAGCTGTTAATGAGATACTGCTCAGCGTGGGTTTATCATGTTGCTGAATCAGAGAATATCACTTTTGTTCTACCAGTCATAGCAGTGCTGCCCAGGTAGCGCTGACAATAATATTTCTCTGATTTATAGCCAGTGTTACCATAATTAACAACTTTTCAGCCATGTAGCTCTATTTTTGACAGTATAACATAGCTTTGTTTTGCCTGTGTTTCTTTCATGCTACAACTTTGTCTTTATGTGTATTTTTCATTAATGAATTAACTGTTCTATTAGTTTCAGTAATTAGGCAAGGCATTCAGTATTTAAAAGCAGCATTATTTTGGCACTGTTTTTAACCAGGTGCTAATTTGTGCTGAGGTGAAAAATCAAATTTAATTTTCAGGTGATATAATACAATTGCGTTTTTTTCATACACGAACCCCTACATCTTTAATGATGATATTATTTTTTATAAAATGACCATTTCTTTTCAATAATAATTTATGTAACTTTTTACCAAGTTTCATTATGCTACAATTATTGACATTAAATGTGATACTGCACCAGATCTTTTTGGTTTTTTTTTTGTTTTTTTTTTGTATACCATGCTGGAAACCTCCTGCATCTTTTGTTTAAATAACTATCTTCTATCCAGTTTGTAAATATCAGCAAACTTGGTTACGTATAGCACATTTCACATTTATATAACAGTGAAGACCAGTCCAGAATGATGTGGCTCCAATACAGAGCCCTATGAAATACCAATGGTTACCCATGTTGAAACAGAAAAGTAATCCCCCACACATGTTGCCCACCAAATTACACATCAGCTGACACAATTATTCCATTATATGGAATAGTGTCATATTCTTAGATCAGAAAAGCAGTATGTATGGTTCGTCAAGTGCTGCTGTTATATTTTCTGCTCTTAAGTCTTTAAAGTAAGCTACAAGAATTTGCCTTAAAAAATATAATGTTCCATATCTAACAGAAACAATTCCCTTATATAATTTTGGATAAGGCTCCATTATGACTCTCTTCATGATTTTACATAAAGTACTGGTCAGACTGATGGGTATAAATTGTTTGAGCCTCATGTCACACCTTTTGTTAATTTGTACCACTCCAGCTTGGTACCATAGTTCAGTGAGATGCCCACATTCTAATATTTTTTTTTTGTTTTTTACATGCTTGATCAGGGTTTATTCAGGCATTCCTTGATTCTGTATAGGTAATCAATAGGCATGCTGTCTTGTCCTATGGAACTAGATATTTTAATTTTATTTTTGGCAGTAGTTATCTTGCCTATAGTTGCACTCTGACACATTTCTTTGTCTTTAGTGAAATTAAAATATTAATTTTATCCTGTGGCAGAGTAATCTTTCATTGTTTATTGACAATGTTATATCCATAATTTTCCCTTTTACTTTCTTGTTGATGCTTTCAGCCTTAGTTTAATTAGATTATCTAATAAGAAAATTAAATATTTTTTTAAACTTCATTTCATCTTGAATTGTTTTTATGTCCACAGCAGTTTTTAATAGTATGCCTTTTTGTTTCTGTCCACCTTATAATTTTTATGATTCCAATAGTTCATTGGTTGATTTCCCTACATATCTGTGTGTAGAATTACCTACTAATATTCAACATTTTCCACTTTTCCTTCCCATCAACTACCTTCTCCTCTTCTGGAATGCTGCATTTATTATATTGTACAATTTTCAACATCCATCTTTCATTTCTGAGCCTTAAAAGATGATTTGCAGCCACTGGCTGTACCCTTTCCCGCATGTCTGCAAAGGATAAAGTGGGTTATCAGACAATAAATGAAATCCTTCTTTTAATGTCAAGACCTAGGCACACAAGCACAAATAATACCCAGTTAAAGCAATTAAAACTTTATCAGCAGATAAATAAGATAAATCGGTGTGATAGATTCATATCCTACCATATCTCCAACCTCTGAAACAAATTTTCTGTGCATGTCAAGCAAAGCTTCACCCTTGTCATCTTCAAGGTAAGCCTTGAATTGGATGTGCAACATCAAAGTCTTCCCCAGTAAATCTCATGTTCTCCTTGAGGCTAAAGGTAACTTTTAAATATTATTTATTGTCTAGGCCTGTCATGGTCAGCAGGCTGTCTGCCTAATACCTACCTATGAACCTATAAAAGCAAACTGGATATTCAGTCACAAAAAGAGCAATGCTCCTGTTATCAACTCTAATCAATAATCTGCCAAATAAAAGATGCTGCCCCCCCCTCCAAGGCACAAACTAATCATCAAAAACATTTCTTACAATCTAAGGACAAATGGACACCTTGCTAAAACCACCCTTCTTACCAGCAATAAAGGAGAGAAGCTTTAGGAAAGATTGACGGCTGTTTAGAATAAACTACCTGTAGCTGTTAGAAATGAGGCAGACCTCTCTAAATTAAAAAAAAAATAAATAAATGACAGAGCACCAAAAGAATATAAACAAATGCTAATTCTTTAGTGACAGAGGCTCGTACTGATTTATCAACAAAATAATGTAGTCCTTTCTTTCTTCACTTAACTCAAATAAATTCCAGTTACTTTCTGCAGATATAGCCTTACCTATGTTATGTAATCAGCCTCCCTGACATTCCCATGCAAAAATATAATAAAATATCAGTCTGTTATTACCTTTACAAGCATTGCTATTTGCACAGTTGTCTGAGAATAATAATGTAAATTATTGTTATTAAGCTCTGTTGATAATTATTTATTTTTAAATCTAAAACTATTCATAAGTATTGACAAATAATGTAGCCTCAACAAAAAGATGAGATCCCTCATCAAATCCTCTAAAGCCAGCTATGAAGGCAGAATTGCAGCAGACACTAAAAACAATCACAAAGCCTTCTATAGCTATATCAAGAACCTCCACGGCAATACCCAGATTTGCTCTGAGATACTGCACAATGGTACCTCCTATACTGAGCCAAAAGATATTGCCAACATACTGGCCAACAGATTCAGTGCCAACTTTACCCCTCTCCCTCCCCCCAAAGGATCAATCACAATACAGGAAGAATGCCAGCATTACTGCAGCACAGGTTAAAGCTGCATTGGCCAAGGCCAAGAATACAGCTTCCATGGGACCCAATAATATCACTGGCTGTGTTCTACATGATCTACAAAGCGAACTGGCACCACATCTGTATCCCCTGTTCAGTCACAGCCTCACCTCAGGCTTTGTCCCTACTGAATGGCACACTGCTACAGTCATCCCTCTCCATAAAGGGGGAGTGACTACAGACCCTGGGAATTATCACCCCGTTAGCCTCACAAGTCTGATATGTAAAGCTATGGAGTGCATCATCATGGACCTGATTAACAAGGATATAGGAAATCCCCTAACTCTAGACTCCATGCAATTTGGCTTTGTGAAAGGGAGATCATGCCTGCTCAACCTGGTTGACTTCTTTGAGTCAGTCACCAGGGCTGTGGATGAAGATAAGGCAGTGCATACAGCCTACCTCAATCTGGCCAAGACCTTTGATACCATTCCTCACTCAGGAATAATTGATAAACTCACCAAACTAGGCATCAACCCCTATATCACTAGGTGGGTTGCAAATTGGCTCACAGATAGAACCCACAGTGTGAAAATAGCAGACTCTAAGTCAGACTGCCGACCAGTCACAAGTGAAGTCCCACAGGGATCGATCCTGGGTCCTCTCCTGTTCGGCATCTACTTCTCAGAAGTTCAGGCAAACACAAAGGGACACTGGCTGACCAGGTTCACAGATGACTGTAAGCTGGGAGCCATTATTAATTCTCCAAGTGATGCAGACATCCTACAGAAAGGCCTCACTGAGACCAATGACTGGTGTTGAAACCATGGCCTTGAGCTTAATGCTAAAAAATGCATCATCATCCCCTTTGGTAAAAACTCAGTTCCCATTAATTACCACATTGATGGGAGCCCACTGAACACTGAAGGCGTTATAAGAGATCTGGGATCGTAGGTTAACAGCAACCTCTCCTTCGACTACCAAACGGCCACTGTGGTCAGAAAGTCCTTCTATGCGACACATCTCATTACCAAGGGTTTTGCATCCAGGAAGAAAGAGGCCATCATCTCTCTCTACTCTTCCATCATTAGACCAGTCATAGAGTATATTGCCCCAGTTGGCATGTACCTCACTAGACACCTGCAACAGCTGGAGAGGCCACAGAAGTACCTCATTAAGAGGATCCTAAGCATTAAACACATATCCTACATGGACAGACTCAAAAGACTCCAGCTATTCTCTGTCTCATATCACCTACTTAAGGGCGATCTCTGCTTGACTTACAAAGCCATGTCTGACCCAGCTCTATTAGAAATGCTACATTTAAAGAAATCCCAATCCCTCCGCACCACATGCTCCAGAGACCTCAACCTCATCACCACAATCAACAAAACATGCTGAAGGAACAGGTTGCTCACCCAAAGACTGCCCATGCTCTGGAATAGACTTCCCATACATGTCAAGCAGAGCACTTCGCTGACCCTCTTCAAGAGAAATCTTTATGAGTGGATGGGTAATAGAAAGTTTATCTTGGGATCACTTCAGTGGCTCTACTTGATAGAGGCACTGGGAACTAACATCGGGCAGCATGATGCCAGGCCACTTCTATGGGCTAGGCTTATAAAGTCTCCAGGGCCATTACTGCCTAGTACACACCTATGAACCTATGAAGCTATGTAAATACTGAACTGTGCATCCTTATAACTGTTTAGCTCATCATGTATTTCAGAAAGGATATAAACAACCACAATGACTACTGATGTTGACAAAAATGAATGTTAAACATTGCATTGACTTCTGGCTGAAGAGATGTCTGAAAAAGGTTCTTGGACAAACCCACCTACCAGGCAAGCAAATAAAATAAGTAAGTAAGTAAATAAATAGATAAAACAAATTAATCACTCAGTAATACACCAGTGTAAGATATAATGCAGTGCACTGTATATTCTGTCAGACAAACACCATCTTTTATGTAAATGCAGACATTCAATAAAATGCTGTATAAACTTGCATGTACTAAAAATAAATAACTGTGTTTGCCTGTTGTGCTATTTATGTGAATTCATTACCTATCTGTAAATTGTATAATTGTATTCAGCTACCCAGTACAGCTTTTTTTCCTGGGCCTCAAATAAAATGGGTTACATGCATATACGTAAACATTAAAGTACTTCTTTATGTAATATAGGACTTTAGGAAAAAGAACACATGAACTATTTCAGAGAAGGGTAAAATGAACATTCAGACATTTTGAGATTTCAGGACTGGATGTTGAGGAAAGAGGGCAATGGTAAGGGGAAGTTGTTTGCCTTACACATACAAATGCATTATTCCAAACTTTTTTTAACAAAGGAGATTTTAACATAATTATCATTCTATTTTTCTTGGGTAAAAAGTTATCACTGAACTCAACTAGCCCCTTCTAGTTCCAGTTTATCATCCTTACATCTTTTTTAGGTACCGAGAATATAATTTTTATGGCTGATTGGCTAGCTTTCCATTCTAACATAGGTTCATAGGTTGGTACTGGGCTATCCGCCCGAAGGCATATATTAGCCCAGCCACATTGTGCGGTATTCACCGCCCCTTTAGTAGTTCCCTAGACCCTTGTACTAGCAGCTAGTACCCTTGGCCCCTATCTAGTAGTGCTGTTGGTGTGATCCCCAGTGTGAACTTTCTGTTACCTACCCACTCATCAAGGTTCCTCTTGAAGAGTGATAGTGAGGGGCTCTGTTTTATGTAGATCGGGACCCTGTTCCATAGTAAGGGAAGTCTCTGTGAAGGGAATCTATCCCACCAGCATGTTCTATTCATTGGTGGGTTGAGGTTTATATCCCTAGAGTGTGTTGCTTGAGTGGATTTGGTTTTGCTAAGATGGAGCATGTTCAACAATTCTGGGTTGGACATGGCTCTGTACATTAGACAGAGATCGCCTCTAAGAAAGCGGTATGCAACAGAGAACAGTCTTAGCTTTTTCAATCGTGCTGCATAGGGCAACTGTTTGAGGCCAGTAATCCTCTTGGTTAGGTACCTCTGTGGTCTCTCCAGCTGCTGGAGATGTCTAGCCAGGTACATTCCAGTTGGTGCATTGTACTCAATAATGGGTCTGATGAGGGAAGAGTAGAGGGGCACCATTACATCCTTAGATCTTGATGTGAACCCTTTCGTGATCAGATGGGTCACATAGAAGGATTTTCTAACCACTTTGGCAACATGGTTATCAAAGGAAAGCTGACTATCTACTTGGGTCCCTAGATCCCTTATTTCTTCTTCAGATTTCAGGGAATTACCTCCTATGTTGTAGTTTGCGGGTACTCTGTTTTTTGCAAAGGGGATTACTATGCATTTTTTTGCATTTAGCTTGAGATCATGGCTTTGACACCATGCATCAGTCTCATTTAGGCCCTTCTGGAGGATCTCCATGTCGGCCGGAGACTCTATTATAGCACCCAGTTTGCAGTCGTCTGCAAACATAGTCAGCCACAGCCCTTCCATGCTTGCCTGTACTTCTGAGAAGTATATGCCAAACAGGAGGGTCCCCAGGACAGAGCCCTGAGGCACACCACTTGTTACTGGTCTGGATTCGGACATAGATCCCACTACTCTTACTTTATGGGATCTGTCTGAGAGCCAGTTTGCGATCCATCTTGTGACATAAGGGTTTATGCCCAGGCTGGGGAGCTTATCAATAATACCTGAATGGGGAATGGTGTCAAATGCTTTAGCAAGATCAAGGTAAGCCATGTGTACCTCATTTCCCTTATCTATAGCCTGAGTAACTGTCTCAAAGAAATCCACCAGGTTCAGGAGGCATGATCTGCCCTTGACGAACCCGGACTGTGTGGGATCCAACGACTGGAGGTTCCCAATCTCTCCATTTATGAGTTCCATAATGATTCGCTCCATAGCCTTACAGATCAGACTGGTCAGGCTTATTGGTCGGTAGTTCCCAGGGTTAGCTGTGGCCCCACCCTTGTGTAGCGGGACCACCATTGCCATGCGCCATTCCATGGGCACATATCCTGTGGAGAGGCTGAGACTAACAGGGTATTAAGATGCAGGGTTAATTCCTTTTGGAGCTCACGTATGACACAGCCTGGGACACCATCTGGTCCCATGGAGGCAGTGTTTTTAGCTTTAGATAGAGCCTTGTTAACCAACGTATCAGTAATAATTGGACTTACACAATCCCCTAGAATGGTAATAGGCCCTGTAGGTGGTGAGGGGGGTGAGAAATTTGCACTGAACCTGTCAGCCAAGATGCTGGCAATGTCAGAAGGGTCAGTGTATTTTCTTCCATTTTGTAATAGCTCAGAACAGACCTGAGCATTGCCATTTTGGTTTTTGACATTATCTGCATAATACCACTCAATGCAAAGCAAGAATAAGCAATTTGTTTGATTAAAGAGTACTCAAAATGTAATTCTAGGCTTTATCTTTTACTACTATATCTTTATTGTAATTTGTGATGACTTCTGCCTTTTCGATTATTTAGAGAGAATATTAACTACCTCAAAGTATGTAGAATGAATTCTAAATCTATGTGAAGGTATGATGTAGTAATGAAGAAGTTGGGCTATACTGCCTGTTTTTTTTTTTGGGGGGGTGGCATACTTTGTAAATAATATAGATAGTTAACTTATTCAACTTAGGCTAGTTTTAGTTAATAGTGGGTCTATTACAGCTGCTGATGTGCCATTTTCTTGTGGTTCTTCTGCTCACAGAGACAAGTACTTCACACACTGACAGACTGGTCCCACTGCAGCTGTGTAATATCAGTTATGCCCACACAGAACCATAGCTCTACTCTAAAGTGCCATTCTCCTAACCCTAATCCCAAACCCCAGTCCCTAACCCTTAAAGTCCCACCGGCTCCCAAATCATTATCTCAGATATAATTTCCTTAAGCCTAGAACTACCTTACTCTGATCTGAAATATCACCCTCTAAATGTACAACTCCCAAACACTCTCTAACCTAATCCCAAACCTTGATAGCAAACCTTGTTCCCTAAAGTGAAAACTCCTTAGAGAATGGACAACCTGAACATTGCCACCCTGACTGACAAGCAAACATTCTCCAGAAAGATATTAATATAAAGGTAGTTCCCACTGAAAAACAAGTCTGCCACATCACGGCAGTACATTAAGCTGCTATGAGGGTTGGACAATAAAAAAGCAAACCAACACCATTTTTACCTAGAGCATAAGTGAGCTTAAGAAACAGGCAGACTGAGACATCACTGACTGCAGCAGGCAGTCTATCAGCAGAGATTCATTAAAAAATAAGAGGCATGAAACTCTTTATGTTTAGCATTAACATTCTGTGATTTATTAGGTAATAAATGGAAAAAGTGCAGTATGTGTCAAAATCAGGGAGAGTAAAGAGGGTTGAGGTGTCATGCCTTGCACGCTGTGATTTGTTTCATACATTTGCTCACAACTAGACATCTAAGAATGCGTTCACTCAACAAAGTGGTCGGGTGTGTGTGTGTGTGTGTGTGTGTGTGTGTGTGTGTGTGTGCGTGCGTGCGTGCGTGCGTGCGTGCGTGTGTGTGTGTGTGTGTGTGTGTGTGTGTGTGTGTGTGTGTGTGTTTAGACATTGAACGTTTACATGGCTTATATTTTGAATAAAATACTTCAGCCAACAATAATTACATATGCTACAGCAAGTTTGTAACATTAGGTGGAGGATCTGTCTTACATCAAAAATATTTAAAAAAATCTTCTTCTTTCGGCTGCTCCCATTAGGGGTCGCCACAGCAGATCAACTTTTTCCATTTCCTCCTGTCCTCTGCATCTTGCTCTGTCACACCAACCACCTGCATGTCCTCTCTCACCACATCCATAAACCTTATCTTAGGCCTTCCTCTTTTCCTGTTACCTGCCAGCTTCATCCTTAGTATCTTTTTCCCAATATACTCTGCATCCCTCCTCAGCACATGTCCAAACCAACATAATCTTGCCTCTCTGGCTTTGTCTCCAAACCTTCCAACCTGGGCTGACCCTCTAATATACTTATTCCTAATCCTGTCCATCCTCGTCACACCCAGTGCAAATCTTAACATCTTCAACTCTGCCACATAAAGCTCTGACTCCTGCCTTTTTGTCAATGCCACTGTCTCCAACCAATATAACATAGCTGGTATCACTACCCTCTTGTAGACCTTCCCTTTCACTCTTACTGGTACTCGTCTGTCACAAATCACTCCTGACACTCTTCTCTACCTACTCCATCTTGCCTGTACTCTCTTCTTCACCTCTCTTCCACACTCACCATTACTCTGAATGTTGATCCCAAGTACTTAAACTCGTCCACCTTTGCCACCTGTACTCCCAGCATCCTCACCATTCCTCTATCCTCCCTCTCATTCACACATATATTTCGTCTTAGTCCTGCTGACTTTCATTCCTCTTCTCTCTAGAGCATATCTCCACCTCTCTAGGGTCTCCTCCACATGTTCCCTACTCTCACTACAGATCACAATGTCATCTGCAAACATCATAGTCCATGGGGACTCCTGTCTGATCTCGTCTGTCAAGCTGTCCATCACCATTGCAGATAAGAAAGGGCTCAGAGCTGATCCTTGATGTAATCCCACCTTCACCTTAAACACATCCGTCACTCCCACCGCAGACCTCATCGCTATCACACTACCCTCGTACATATCCTGTACCACTCTTACATACTTCTCTGACACTCCCGACTTCCTCATACAATACCACAACTCCTCTCTAGGCATCCTGTCATATGCTTTTTCTAAATCCACAAAGACACAATGCAACTCCTTCTGACCTTCTCTGTACTTCTCCATCAACACTCTCAGAGCAAACATCGCATCTGTAGTGCTCTTTCCTGGCATGAAACCATACTGCTGATCACTAATCATCACCTCCCTTCTTAACATAGCTTCCACTACTCTTTCCCATAACTTCATGCTGTGACTGATCAGTTTAATCCCTCTGTAGTTACTACTCTGCACATCACCCTTATTCTTAAAAATCGGTACCAAAACACGTTTTCTCCATTCCTCAGGCATCCTCTCACTTTCCAAGATTTCATTAAACAATCTAGTTAAAAACTCCACTGCCATTTCATCTAAACACCACCATGCTTCCACAGGTATGTCATCTAGACCAACAGCCTTTCCGTTCTTCATCTTCTTCATAGCTATCCTTACTTCCTCCTTGCTAATCCACTGCACTTCATGATTCACTATCCGCACACCATCCAACCTTCTCTCCCTCTCATTCTCTTCATTCATCAACCCCTCAAAGTACTCTTACCGTCTGCTCAACACACTCTCCTTGCTTGTGAGCACATTTCCCTCATTATCCTTTATCACCCTTACCTGCTGCACATCTTTACTATTTTAAAAAATATGGTAAAAAAAAGATAAATACAAAACAACTGAACAGACAGCCCATTCTTTAAACATAATAATGATGTATGTTATAGTGGAAATAATACCCTTCCACTGAGTGTAGAGTCCCTCCACCTGTGGCATCAGGTCTCAGAACACCACTAGATGTAGGAATGTAATTTCTATAATGACACACACCCTGTTGGGTATAATTGCTTGCATGTCACTCCATGGCCGTTGTCTCAAACCTCACTCCCCAACTCTAAAATTCTGACATATTCTTTAAACCTAATTCTACAACTTGTTCCCTAAATCTAAACATCCCACTCAGTCTCTAAACATTAAATATCCAGTCAGTCCCCACAAATGATCTACTTTCCTGGGTTCCTGCAAGCACTGATGAAACTGGAAATGCTGTTTAGGTCACAGACCATGTGAGCTGGGCTGAGTGTGTATGTATCTATGCATGTATGTATGTATGTATGTGTGTGTGTGTGTGTGTGTGTGTGTGTGTGTGTGTGTGTGTATATATATATATATATATATATATATATATATATAAATATACACATACACACATACATAAATATGTATATAAATAAAAAAAGGAAAACTAATTGTACAGGGATTGATATCAGCATACAAAATATTAAAATATACTATTGTCAAAACTTCTTATATGTGATCTGTGCATAGATCACTTTGCATTCTTATTAAAAATAAGAAAACAAGATTTAAGTTAGTATTACTTGTTCAAATAGTAGTTTATTAAGTTGCAACAGGAGATGATGTAGTGATATGTATGTTACATTTTTAATTGTATTTGTTGTTTCTGTCATTAAGATGCCATTTGATATCTAGCTAAAATGAACTGTATATTTATATAGGTGTACCATTTTGTTACTAATTGCATTATTACATAAGTATGTCAGTGCTCTACCAAAACTGCTGGAGAATGAACTGCTCTGGAAATGTAAAAGTTCGTAACTGTAAGAATCAGCCAATCCAGAAAAGTATTTTTAAGGCTCGTGGCTACAGATTATCTGTTTATATATTCTTCAAAATGTTCCGTTATAAAGCTGATTAAATCTATTTGGTGTTTGTTTTACTTGCTTGTAGACACAATGTTTAATCAAATTGAAGTTTGCCCATGATGATCTAATAGTTTTGCCTTTGTCTACTTGCTTGTAGACGCAATGTTTAATCAAATTAAAGTTTGCCCATGATGATCTAATAGTTTTGCCTTTGTCCTACCGCTTTCATATATTTGTTTTCTAAAGGATGTCTGTACACTATAAATGCATTTTTCAGCATTCTATATATTATTACCAGCTTGCACTATTAAGTCATGTCTATCTAGTATTAAATATATTTGTATTGTGGTTAAATCTATAAACCACATTTGTCACTATTTTGCATAGCTATTAGGCTTTCAGTAACAAGGGCAGTTTTAAAAAATATATTGCAGATGTCACAAAGAAAACTGCCTATTTAATTTGTAAATTGACCTTTCAGTTCCTGGGATGGGGTGGGTCCTGACCTCTCACCTCGTGACCTCTAGTCATGACCCTTGTGAGGTCTAGAACTCCACTAAAATTCCACATGCCCAACACCCATGCTTGCTATACATCTGTAATGAAAATAATTAAATAGCACAGTGAGTATACATTGTGCTGGGATGGCATTAATATTAGATTTGCCTTAATAACAGACTTATATGCAGATTAACCAGTTAGTCACTGTTAGCTACAGTTTATTTATTTGTATTTCAAAAGGGATGTTAAATACTGACACTTGTGCACCAGGCCAGTAAGCTTCCATTAAGTATTTGGAGGGAAAGTGAGTATTGGAGCAAAGTCTGTGGTAGCTGCAATAGGGTATAATAGAAAACCTCTTGGGGAAACATTGAGTAATAAACTTGAATTTTGTGAGAATAAATGCTACGTATGGATTGATAAAGTGAGAGCTATATAATAATAATAATAATATGTGTGCTGTCAGCCTGCTGATAAAGTTGGCTTTAGATAGCACTGTATATTCTGCTGTGCCTGATGAACTAAGCAAGGCATTAATCACAGCAGGAATAGTCTCTCAGTCTGTAACATTGTGTTCACTAAGTATAATAATGGATTAAAAAGAGAGGCTGCCGAGATGTAGGAACGTCATTCAGGGAATGATACATCTCATTGAAGATATGTGTCTTATAGTGATACATTAACTTAAACACAGGCTTGAAAAGGTATTAAATAAAATAATTTTAGTATGTGTTTATAGACCATTTGGTCTATTTTGCATGTGGTATAAAGAGGCAGTCTGTGTATTGGGTAATACCAGAGATGTAAGTATAATTTTATTTCAGGTACTGTTCAAATGTCATATAATGGTTTAACTATGTTTATTGCATGGCTTGAATTTCAGGTGTTAATCATTTAAACCTGAATTGTCCATTAGCCTTTGCGATTTACAATTTAAGAAACTACTGTCATCCCAGAACAGGATCTTATTTAGAATATACCCTATTCTGTTTCCACTGATGTAAACACATTGAGAACAATCTTCACATTTTCTGGTGATAGGGACCTCATAGTTACTCAGATCATTCAAGTATAGACTTCATATCTGGTTTATTTTTGTATGCAAATGTAGGCAAGGTATTAAACAAATGACAGTTACTGCTGTCGCACTGTAGAATCAACCAGTTCTTCTTTATAATTTTTTTCAATTTCCTTCACATCACCAGTATAAAACAATACCATATTGTTAGATGCACCTAAATTCATATTCACCTCAGAAGCAATAACAGAAGTGGTTAATCCATGTTTAATTATTGGTGCAAATCTCTCTTTCCTCCCCCGCCAAACCTCATGCTCAATAGTCTCAAGCAATTCAGAGGGGTATCCTCGATCACTAAACATATGCTTGTCACAAACTCCACAATACAGTCTGCATCCTCAGAAGCTCAACAAAGTAAACTTTTTTGTGTACCGATAAAGTGCTGTTTAAGTAAAGGTTTGCGTACTGCCGTTACCGACTGGCTGTAGTTTTATTTGCAACATGTTTGTTTTATGTTATTGCCAGTGCTGAATGACAAGTTGTTAGTGCAAGAGACTAAGGGTGACAAAAGGATTCTCAGATGTGTCTTCTTATACTAAAATTGTCTGAGATGTTGAGTCACAGTCTGATGCAAGACAAAAAGCTACTGCAGACAGTTTCTAATGTTTGCATTTTCTTTAAAGAAAATTTAAAGGTGTATAATACTTAAAACTATTCTCATTTGACAGATTCAGATACTTTCTCAATACCTATGTTTATGCAGTTTTGTTTACTAAAAGTAATATCAGTATGGATGTATTAGTGATGAAGACAATAGTTTAAATCTGCTAGCCATTAGTGTTGTTTATATTTTGCAGTCTTTGACGAATGGTCTGACAGATCAGAATGATCTGCAGTCTACATGAATAAGTCTGGGCTTTAAGAGTAGTACCATAGAGATTGTGATGTGATCTACAGTTTGCTGCACTGCATTGCAGGTAGTCTGAAATAAGTGCAGTTAATGTATTGGCAGAGAGTTTTCATTGTCTGAAGGAATGCCATCTTATCAGTAACGCCAACATCCTCAATACTGAGTGACATTTGGTGGTAGAAGATAAGTAGTGCCATTAAAGTATTGGTCTGATCAACAGTTAAGGCTCTGGACCATACTTCAGAGAACAACATACTGAAAAGTAGAGAGACAGAGCGAGAGTTATTTTCATCATATAGTGTGATGTAATAATGACATACATGCTTCATTTTTTCTTTGCATGTAAGGCTGGTATCAACCACCTGTCTGTGTGTAGTTAGACTGCCTGATGTATCATGGTGAAATGTATGCTACTGAAGTCTTCAAGTCTGTATCTTATATTCATTAGGAGAAATGGCATAAACTATGCTTTTAGTGTATATAATATGGTAGCTGTTTTGTAATTATTTAGTTATTAGGTTGTCAAGCCCTCAATGGAATTTTTATACAGGTTACTAAACTTGTGTGTCAGAAGTATGCAGAGCTACATAGTCCATTTTGTACCTGTTTTTATCCTGCCATGCAGGAAATATCTAAAGATGCTCCAGAAGTCACTAAACTAGGCAGTATCCCTAGGTTACCCTAAATAGAAAGGTACTTGTTCCAGGTGAGTTTACCCAATTAATAAATAATACAGTACATATTATTATGTTCTTGACATTCCTGAATCATATAACTCTGGGTTCTGCAACCCCTGATAATACATCAGTAAGCTGCAAGTGATCAAATTTTTATTGTCACAACGGAATAGTTTTAATATTCAATTTTATTTTAGTTAGTTTATTACTTAGTTGGGTAGTTACTTTATTTATCCTTTGCTGACAGGGTCAGTCCTCTTTTCAGTGGAGACCCAAGGTGATGTTTTTACTGACTAGGTGAAATTAGGCCAGAGCACTTTGAAAATTCCCCCTATTCTTTTTAATCAGTGCCATGGGATTCTTTACACTCACCTGAGTTGCCATCAATGCAGACAGTTAGGGCCTCAGTTTAACTTCTCATCTGAAGGACTTGCAATTCAAAAGAATTCAAAAATCTGCCTTGTGGTACATGAAAAGCAAGAAAAGGCTGACTGCAACAACAAAGTAAATGATCTGCAGATCTCACTGAATGGACAGGTTGTCTTCTGAATGTGATGAGACCTCTCTCTTCTTAAAACATTACTGTTTTAATTCATATTGTTTCTTCAAGTGTCACTTATTGATTTGATACATTTCTCTTATATATACTACTAACCATTTACTTAAACAGAAACTGTGACTCCAAGTGTCAAAATATCTGTGTGTCTTCAGTTTGCTGTTGGGCTGTTCCAATTGTTCAGAAATAGATATGGTATGTGCTCTAAAAAGTGAGCACCTTATCACAAGTTATGAAGGTCCTTAAACACAATGAGATTGCAGTTTGAAGTTTTAGTAAGCACTAAAGCATTTTGATGTTATTTCCTCACTGATTTAATAAACAGCCAAATGTCTTACCTTGTTGCTCAGTAATCATTGCCAGACATTATCTCATAGTCACTGTACAATGCACCTTCTTTACCTATGACATTAGAAATAAGCTCCTCGTCTTATTATCTCAGGAATTAAATATTTATAGTCAAAGGCATGTACATTGAGTATATACATTACGTCTGTAAGTGCTTTTCTATAAGCGTAGGATGTTGACTGAGGAAAATCAGTACCATTTTAAAAGAAACTGAAGCACATCTAGCTCTTCTGTCTTCTCGAGTATGCCTTATATCCTGATGCTTCTCCATTTATAATAATCAATTACTGATGCAGGTGTTCTTATTCTTTCAATATAATTTGGATCTAGAATTTAGGTTCATGAATTTTTCCTTCAGTAACTGATAAATCAGTTTCCTTATTTGTCATTTTTGATGATTCACAACAACAAACTGCTGTATTGTTTATTTGCCTCGGCTAAGGTAGAACTAAAAAGTTGATATGATTAGTTCTAAAGGGTACAAAGAATATTCATTGTCGGGAGCACATGTTATTACTGCAGAGGATGAATCTTCTTGCTCTGAAGTGGATCTCTTTTCCTTGCACGCACAGGACCGCTGAAATTAGACCTCACAGTTTTCTTCTCAGACATTTATTAACTGAAATTTACTACAGTATTGTTGATTAAAAACAGAAATAAAATTTCCTAGAAGAATTTCTGTATATGTATTTGAACTCTTTTGTAGTGCTGTAGAAAGTGTCAGACATTTTAGAATCCCCTTCATTTCAGAATGTTTATAAGAACAGCTCTACATGCAGTCTGCACTTCTACCATTAATGAAACAACCATCACAGTGTAGAACAGGCATTCCTTGACTGTCATTAGTTTTCATACCACCTGCATACCCTTGTGTCTAAGGCAGGCATGCCACTAAAAGAATTAAGGTTCGGAGCTTTTCTGACAGCAACCAAAGAAACATTCTTTACACAGGTTCTAGCATGGAAAAGTCATCCTACTGTATTAGTTTCTGGCAAATAGAATGGTAAAGAAAAATAAAAGATATTCAAGGATAGCACAGGAATTGAATGGGTTGACTGTGCTGCCTCTAGGAGGTAGATATTATTAGTCACTTGCATGCCTAGCCACAACCACATGGTTTGTCTCTGCAGTCTTGGGTGGACAGTTAATCAATTCGTTATCACCTGTACTCACAACAGAAAAATGTATTTAACTATTTTAATCAATAGGAATTTAAGTTTGTTCAAATATCAGTGGAGCCTATTGACTGATGGGAATTATATACTCTGACTGTATAATAATTATTCTGTTATACAAGTCCTCCCCGTGCATGTGAAGCAGAGTTCATCCCTAACCCTATTCAGATGTAACCTTAACAACTGGATGGGAAACTGCAAATTCGTCCCTGGGCTGACCCCCATGTTTCCAAAAATTAAAACAATCCTTGGCAATAAATCCAGATAATCTTAAGAACCAAAACATAAGTATAAAGATATCAGGAACTAGTCACGGAATAAAAACATACTAAATTTATTAACACAAAGCTAGCATAAACTTTTACATTCAGTGCTTCATCAGGCAACACAATATTTCAATATAACACATTGTTATACAACATTAATTAAAATCAAAGAAACAAGAAGATAATCGCACCGCAAAAGGCAAACATGGTGCTGTTCAAAGTAAACAAGTAAAATAAAACAAAAATATATGAGGACTGTTCACAAACCAGGCAGATAACTCAAGAGTCCAATTTACAAAAATAAAAATCTGTTTATTAAATTTTAATAAATAGCTTTTTATTTTTGTAAATTGGATTCTTGAGTTATCGGCCTGGTTTGTGGACTGTCCTCATATATAGGTTCATAGGTTCATAGGTTTATACTAGGCTATCTGTCCTAAGGCATTTATAAGCCTAGCCCAAAGTTTTGTGGCTTATGTTAAAAAATACTGTGCCCATTAGTTTGTTGTGCCTCTGTCCAGCAGTGACACAGAGATGATTCCTGGGGTAAACCTACAATCTCCCATCCACCGGTCAAGATTTCTCTTGAACAGAGCCAGCGAGGTGCTCTGCCTCACATGGACCGGGATTTTATTCCACAGCATAGGGAGTCTCTGGGTGACAAATCTATCCCTCCAGCATGTCCTATTTATATCCGTGCTAAGGTTTAAGTCACTTCCTCTAGTGGATCTGGTAGATTTGGATTTTTTGAGGTGGAGCATGTCCATTAATTCCGGGTTGGACATGGCCTTGTATGTCAGGCACAGGTCACCTCTGAGCAGGCGGTATGTGACTGAATAGAGCTGGAGTTTCTTCAGTCTGGCAGCATATGACAGATTTTGGAGTCCCTTTATCCTTTTGGTGAGGAACTTTTGGGGTCTCTCCAATTGCTGCAGGTGTCGGGTGAGATACATCCCGAATGGGGCATTGTACTCGATCATTGGTCTGATAAGTGAAGAGTACAGGGGAACAATGACCTCACTTGATCTGGATGTGAATCCCTTCATGATCAGGTGGGCAATGTAGAAGGTCTTTCTAACCACTTTAGCAATGTGAGTGTCAGAAGAAAGGCCACTGTCAACCTGGGTCCCAGGTCCCTGATAACCTCTTCTGTGCTTAATGGATTGCCACCTATATGGTAGCTTGGGGTTACCTTGTTTTTCCCGAAGGGTATGACTATACATTTTTTGGCATTTAACTTCAGGCCATGGCTCTGGCACCAGTTATCAGTTTCCATGAGACCCCTCTGAAGGATATCTGTGTCCGATGTACTTTCCACTATGGCGCCCAGTTTGCAGTCATCTGCAAACTTTGTCAGCCATAGTCCTCCTATGTTTGCATGTACTTCTGAGAAGTAGATGCCGAACAACAATTTAATATTTTTATTTTATTAATTAAAATCACATGATTTAAACCAGCAAATCATATACTCTTAGTGATTCATCACAATAAATTCCTTAAGGGAATATTACACCCTGAATTATTTAACTTGCTTATGTAATTCCCTTAATATATGTTTAATACTAGCCATGGCGTTTAAAGCTGGATATTTTTGAGCCTGAAACTGAACAATCCACTTAAATTCTTCTTTTTCTGTAATACTTACTATATCTTCCCCAATCTGTTCTTCTATGACTTGTATAACCATGAATCTAAAGAAAGTGTGCATCATTAGTTTCTTTCATCTGTTTATAAAGTGCATTTGCTTCAAATGTCTCCTCATATCTGATAAATGATCACTATGCATTCCTTTAACTTACGATTAGTCCTGCCTACATAAAAAGCTTCATATTTTTCTCACTTCACCATATATATATATATATATATATATATATATATATATATATATATATATATGTGTGTGTGTGTATATATATATATATATATATATATATATATATATATATATATATTTTTTTATATATATTTTTGTTTTTGCTTCATAATTAGCATAAACGTAACATAAATTGTTTACCATTAACTGGATGTTTACATTTTTTTCCTCATAAATATATTTACAAGATTTGACATACCACATATTCATAACAATGAAGAATGAAATAACATGGAAGGTAAAAATTGCTGCATGCTTTGATAAAGTCACTTGGCTTTACAGTAATGGAACCATAAGTAGCACACCAACCTATACACACATTCACAAAATCCCTGGATAGCTTGCAGTTAAAGTCAGTAGAGTATGGATCTAAACATAGAAGAACATAAAGTAAATTTAGATTCCTTATATCTCTCTTTTGTTTTTCAAACACCTTTATTGAATTATGATATGTGACATAGGCAAATTTACATTCATATAAAAGTAATCACACTATAATTAACATAACAAACATTCCAATTCACATATATTGCTATATATCATATAAACTAAGCAACATTGCATCAATTATTCAATTCCTACCTTTTTATTTTTTTTTTTTGTAGAACAAATGTTTATTAAGCGCTTTCATCTCATAAGTGGAAATTTCATCAGAATAAATTAAAATCCAAGCAACCCAGCTTATATCCCCACAAGAAGAAAAATATAAGCTGGGAAGGAATATAAACTGGGTTGCTTGGATTTTAATTTATTCTGATGAAGTTTCCACTTATGAGACAAAAACGCTTAATAAACAGTATCTAGTGAATCTTGGTCTGGTTCCTAAGTTTGTTCTACAGTTTATTCAATTCTTTTTTCATGGTTTTTATTTTTTTTTTTAAAATAAGAAACATCTTTATTAAACCATCACTTACTACACAGGCAATCATACCTTTATACAAATGAAAATAAACCACACCAACACTATCCTAGTTGCAAGCATTTTACATCACAAATCATACTGACACACAACCAGTTGCAAACATTATATATAACTTATAATCTACCTGATCATTTTCAGTCAAACATAGCTCATTTAAGTCCTGCCACCTTTTAAACCTCATTCCTCCCTTGTATGTATTGTTCCCACAATTCCCATTTTTTCCAATGTAGTTTGCTCCTACCCCCTTTTCTAAAAATCTCAAATCCAGTTTTTATCTCTGTTACTATATTCACTACTTCTAGTATAGTTGGTTTAGATTTTGATTTCTATCTTCTAGTAATTCCTTTTTTGGCAGCCACTATTATTAGACACAGCAAGGCCTTACTATGCCTAGGCGATTCCAATTCTGTATCACAGCTCAGTCAAGGCCTTACCATGCCTAGGCAATTCCAATTCTGTATAATAGCTCAGAAAAATTATCTCCCTCATCAAACCAATTTGCCTACCCAGCATCTCTGACTGTGCATCCCGTAGGGAATCCTTAAAGTCCACCAATTCACCACACTTCCAGACATCATGTTCCCAAGTGCCTCTTTCTTCCTCATCACACCTCCAACATTTGCTGTCTGCCTGAGGAAAAAATCTCTGGATTCTACTTGAGGTATAGAAATATCTATTCAAACATTTACAGGCAAAAATCCTAAATCTTCTAGATGTTGTTGCATATTTGGGAGACATACATATATCCTCCCACTGATACTTTGTGAATTGCTTATCCAATTTCTCCAATCCTTTCTAAACTCCTCTGATTGATTTTTATAGTTATCATGCAATATTTTATATGCTCTACTAATTATTCCCTTTTTTAATGGCAGCTTCTGTTCTAGTTTATAAGTGCTGGTGTTTCATTTAAGACTCCCCAATTTATTTCTCTTTGCCTATACTCTGATAGCAATCCGTGATAGGGATGGCAATCTCTAACCTGCAGTCCAAATAAATTATTGGTGTCTTCACATTCTATTATCTTTGCCTCTCTAGTTATTTCTCCCAATACCTTGGTTCTTTTGCCAGTTTTCTCCAATAAATTCCAGCCCCATCTTACCTATTGTCTATATCCCTAATTGCAGTCATCCCTATTGGTAAAATCTCCTTTCTCCAATCCCGCGTTGGCTTAGTTCTTACAATACTTTCTGATATTTTATGGATATAATATTCTGTATGATTATTGTTATTCTCCTTAAAGGCCTGCATGCAAAAATCACAGTCTATCCTTGTTTCTTGAGATTCCTTATATCTTAAGTCAGATTGTAAATACATGTTGAGAACTGCAGAGTCAAGTGGGACACCAAAGAACAGGGGTCAACAGGGAGAGTGGGAATCCCTTAATATGATTAAGAAGGATCTGTGAATCAATCAGCAGTGGAATCAGCTTACTGACACATCATTAAAATCAGGTTTATCAGCTTTGTCCAGATGGAGGAGGGCATGTCATAACTAAAATTATATCTAAACTGACAAATATGTCTCCTTTGATCAAAATGTTATTTGCACATTTATGTATTGTCTCAGTGAGATACAGGGCAGCAGCTGATGCTCTATGTCCTGCTCAGAAATCAAGTTTTTCCTGTACATTGACCTCATCAAATGTCATAATTTACAACACATTGAACTATCCACAGAAAATAGTGCAAAGTATTATTCTGTCCAGACAGTTGTCTAAGTACTGCAGGATACGCTGAGAAAGGGAGGAGATTTCAGTGGATGATGTCCATTATTATTAACAGACTTGTTAAGTTATAAAGTAAATAAATGTCAGTTAATAATGTCCCATGTTTTGATTTTTTTTGCCATGTAAAAAATGTGTTTCTATGATTTTCAGCATTTTCACTGAATGTATATGTTCTCACCATATACCATTTTCAAAATAATGGATGTAGGTAAGAATGAAAAGCTCCCACCAAAAGTTATAGAAACTGTGCAACAACTTGACTGTAATGCTTTGATTCAAACTATGAAGGAGAGGTCAGTATTTATTTACAGATATCCAAAACAAGTGGATGTTAAAAGGCCATGAATGATGATTAAGGACAATGCAGGCTGCAGGACAGCAGGAGAAAATGAATAACATTCCTATTAACAGTAGCTTGTGGCCAACTTAGCGTACAACTGTACTGAGTGACAATGAATAAAGGTCACACCAGACCAGAGAGATGTTTCATGTTGTTTCCTACCAGTCTTACTATACAGAATGGTCCTTTACAGTAAGGTGGTTGTATTCATATCTCATTTGTGCTAATGCACTTAACGCCTTAATACAATATGATAATAACATCTGCATACTCACAGCAAAAGAACAGCACAGATAAAACATCCTCATTAAGTGCAATAAGAATTCATCACAGACAACAACAACAGCCAACAAGCCTCATCATGCAGTCATTAGGTTTGATTCCATCAGTTTCATAGGATCATTAATCATAGGAAGTTACTAAACTACTGCCCCTGGGAACCTTACAAGCCTAGCCAAGAGTTTATCCTCAAAAAAGAAACCTCAACTAGTACCTGTCGCCTCTGTCAGTGAGGGACACAGGTGGAACACCTGGGATAAATTTGTGGTTTCCCATCCACTCATCAAGGTTGCGCTTGAGGATGGTCAGCAACGTACTTTGTTTGACATGTATGGGGAGTCTATTCCAGAGACAGGGCAGCCTCTGGGAGACAAACCTGTCTCTGCAGCAGGTTTTGTTAATGTCGCATATTAGATTTAGATCTTTCAATTGGGTAATGCACGACAAGTTAGACTTACAGATATGGACCATCTCTAGTAGGGTAGGGTCTGAGATTGCCTTGTAGGTGAGACACAGATCACCTCTAAGCAATCTGTACGATACCGAGTAGAGTGATAACGATTTGACCCTGTCCACATAGGACAGGTGTTGGAGGCCATGGATTCTCTTTGTGAGGTATTTCTGTGGCCTTTCCAGTTGGTGCAGCTGTTTGGAGAAGTACATACCAAATGGGGCGTTGTACTCAATTATTGGCCTAATGAGGGAGGAGTACAGAGATGTAATAACCACCTGTTTCTGGATGAAATCCCTTTACTTATGAGATGAACCAAGTAAAAAGCTTTTCTTACCACTGCTGCTACTTGATAGTCGAATGTGAGATTGTTGTCAACCTGTGTACCCAGGTCTCTCACCATAGGTTATGTGCTTAAGGGGTTACAGTTGTGGTAAACAGTAAGGGCTGTGTTTTTGCTGAATGGTATGATAATACATTTTTCCTGCATTTAACTTAAGGCCATGACTATGGCACCAGTCATTTGTTGCTGTGAGACGCTCTTGTATTATGTTAGCATCAATTGGGGAATCAATAACAGCACTCGACTTACAGTTGTCTGCAAACTTTGTCAGCCACAGGACTTTTGTCTTGCCTGGACCTCTGAGAAGTAGATGCCAAACAGTAGGGTTCCCAGAACAGATCCCTGTGAAACACCACTAGCAACAGGTCTGCTGTCAGAGGTAGAGACACCTATTTTAACCTTGTGGGTCCTATCGGTGAGCTAGTTGGCCACCCACTTGATGAAATAGGGATTTACGGTAAGTTGAGTTAGCTTTTCGATGATGCCTGAGTGGGGATTGTGTCAAAGGCTTTGGCCAAGTCAAGGTAAGGTGTATAGTAAGTCACTTAATTAAACAGGACTCCTGTCACTCATGGAAAGAAGTGATACTACATCAGGCTAACAAATAAATAATACAAATTATAACAATAATATGCATATGAAATAGCTATAGTTTTCTCTTGTTCTCCATTGAGTACACTCTCTAGATAAAACTCATAAGGATAGATATGAATGTCATTGTATTCCTGTAATAACCACTTGTTCAAGATATATAACAGTCATTCATTCATCCTGAACACCATTCAAGATCACCATTCATCAATCACCCACTGCTGCTATGGTGAGTCTCATAGGTATTACATGTAAGATAATTTTCAATTTCAATTCATGTGATACTGTGGAAGACATGGAAGCATAATGGTTAAGATCTTTACCTCAAAGATTTAGGGTCCGGGGTGTAATACTGATCTTTGGCCACTGTCTTTGTAAGGTCCCTCCCACCTCCCTAAAACACTCTGGTTGTTTTACTTGGTGCCATCATTAAGCAATCAGAATCAGGCAGCATAATGAGTGCTAAAAGGGTGTGTTGTTGAGGGTGCCAAACTCCCTTGCTGCAGCTCTGACTAACATACATTGCTCATTTCCAGGTAATGCAGGGTATACCCATGGCTGTTGTAGTTTGGTCATGATGTCAAACCTTTAATAAGCAGATAAAGCCATTTGTAGTAAACCTGCATTGCCCATACTCCAAACATGGTGCAAAGTATTCTACAATAAATATCTGATTTGGATAGATCCCCCCATTTTATTAACTTAAAAATAGTGCTTACCATATAGGTTGAGAGATGCAAGTCATATTTTAGTTTAACTAAATCAGGACATCTGTCATGCTGGAATTCATCATGAATGTCTCATATTACATTAGGTTGTCAGTTGGCATAATTGTTAAGGTCTTCATGTCCAATGCACAAGGTGCAAGGTTCAATCCTCACCATTAGCCAATGTCTGTATGTTCTACCTGGGTCTTTGTGGTGTTCATCTCACCTCCCAAAAACATGCTTCCACCTCAAACTTACCTAAGAATGGAGTTGTGAGCAGCAGCACAGAGTCTAGATGGTTGCATAGACCAACTGCTTTGGGCATCAACTGTGGTACACAGTATCCTCAAGATAGGAGAACTCAGATTACAGAATGCATGCTGTGTCAGGGCTAGTCACTTGATGGTGTAAAAACTGGATCTAGGTGATTCGGTCATTCTGACTAATGTTCTCAAATGGGCATGGGTATTTGCTGATAATAAATGTGTTGAGGACCCATTCTACTCCAACCTATGCCAGGGATCCATGCTAATGGTGGGAGAGGTACATGTGCCTGATTGGCCAGGTCATGTCATAAGCTACTGGCTAGATGGTATCCAGTTACCCAGCTTGGGTTACATAGGATAGTTCTGTTGAGTGAAAGCTGGACATAACAACAATTAACCTGCCAAACGTGAACTAAGAATTGCTACATTCAGTGTAGGTTCACTGACAGGACACAGTTTGGAAGTGGATAACATGATGGTAAGGAGGAGGCTGGACATCCTCTGTAGCCAGGAGATAAGATGGAAGGGCAGTGCAGCAAAACCATTTGGCTTGGGGTCCAGTGTCTACTACACAGGAGGAGGACAAACTAGAAATGGTGTGGGAATTTTGGTAGGGCAGAGGCTTCAGAAGATAATCAGGGATCTCATCAGAATTAGTGATAGACTCATGGGAAGAAGACTACAGTGTAAGTATAGGGCACTATTAATAATCTCAGTATGTGCTCCACAGCAGGGTTGTGATAGTGAAGAAAAAAGTGCATACAAACAGCAACTGCAGGACCTACTAGATAAAGCAAAGCAACATGAATTGGTTTTGATAATGGGTGACCTGAATGCACATATTGGGACAGACAGACAGAAAAGGATATGAGGACTGCCTTGATCCACATAGGTGGGGCTACAGGAATAAAGAAGGAGAGGAATTCTATATTTCTGTCTAGCAAATAGCTTGACAGTGACCAACATATGGTTTATTAAGACAGACAGTTAGAAGATCACATATAAGCGTGGTCAACACGCAACTCAGGTAGACTTCCTCCTGGTAAGGAAAGGGCACTGGGGTAGAATTAGCGATTGTAAAGTTATCTCCAGTGAAACAGTCAGCCCACAGCATAAACCACTGATTGCCACAATCAGCTGCAAGAAATGGTCAGAGAAGGCTCTAAGGTCAACAGAGACTAGGCTGAAGACCTGGGAGTGAACTGGAGAGAGACAGCACAAGAGTTCAAGGAATTACTCAGGGCTTTAGTACCTTAGGAAGAAGAAATAGGTGGAGCTGAAGAAGAATGGCAGTGCCTCAAAAACAGACTGCAGATCATATATGTGGTTGAACCAGGTATGGAAATAAGGTACATAAGGAAAGTTGGTGGTGGAATGCAGAAGTCCAGGAAGTTATCAAAAGAAAGAAGGAGTGCAGGAAAAAGTGGGAGATAAAGATGAACCAGGCTATGAAGGAATACTGCTTGGCTAAGACAGGGAATAATAGAGGAGTACAGTAGGAAAGATCAAGGCATCAGAGGCACTCTACCAGCTTCTGGAAAGATTGGTAGATGGCCCAAAGAAACTCTATCAGCTTACAAGGCAAAGACAGTAACATAAAGAAGATAATCCAACATGCTGTGTAATGAAAGGTGCATCCCAGATAACTGGAAAATAAGCCAATGTGCAAGAACAAAGGGGACATCCACAACTGTGGGCAGTACAGAGGTATGAAACTCTTGTCACATTGCATGAAAGTTCTGAAGAGGGTGATTGGTAAACAAATATGCAAAGCAGTAGATAGTAAGATGGGAGGTGAATGGTTCAGATTCAGAGCAGGATGCAGCACAACTGACTCAATGTTTGCAGTGAGGCAGATAGCTGAGAAGAAGATAGAGGTGAGGAAAGAATCCAACTGGTCATTCTTAGACTTGGAGAAAACATAAGATAAGATCCCAAGAAAGTTGATTTGGGCAGTTTTGTGGTGGTTAGAAGTCCCAGAAAAATTGGTAGAATTAATACAGGGACCCAATGACTCAAGTACGAACAGTCTTCAGTCTCATAAAGGGGTTCAAAGTAGAAATGGCTGTGTATCAGGGTTCATCTCTGAGCCCACTGCATTTCATACTGGTGATGGAATGCATCAAAACAGATTCAATAGCAGCAGATCAAGAAAGTTACTGTATGCAGACAATGTGAAATTACAGTCAGATTCTGAACAAGAACTTTAGCAAAGGATATGACAATGAAATTCAAAACTGAAGGCACATGGGATGAAACTGAGTACAGATAAAACAGTAGTAAAATCAGTAAATGGGAGAAATCATAAGAAACTAAAAACTGAAATAGGAAGGAACATACTAAAATGGGTTAACAGCTTCAGTTATCTGGGAGAGGTGGTGGAAGAGAATGGAAGTCTGAGTGAGGAGGTCACAGCTAGAATCAGATGGGCTGCAGCCAACTGGCACAGAGTAGCATGGTAGTGTATGACAGAAGAATGCCAAAGAAGCTGAAAAGTAAGATGTACAAAACAGTGGTGCCATCAGTACTACTGTATTGTAGAGAAACGTGTCAGTAAAGGCAGAGCAACTGAGGAGGCTAGAGGTGATGGAGATGAAGTGGCTGCGACAGGTGGTAGGATGCACACTGTGGGGCAGATGAAGAAATTAGGACATCACAGTGAAAGCCAAAGTAGCTCCAATTGCAGAGAAGGTCAAAGACAACAAATTATGGTGGTTTGGGCACTTATGCAGAAAAGAAGAAGACAATCTGGTGAAGAAGATTTGGGACAGGCAGGACGAAGGCGAGAGGAAAAGAGGGTGCAAAGAGATGAATGAACTGTGTGAAAGACCTGTGACAGTCAGGCATGACTGTTGAAGAAGGAAGGAGAATGGCACTGAATCAAGAGAGGTGACGACAGTTGATACTATACATCAATCCCATGTAGAAAATGATAAAAAGTTGACTGATGATGATAATGAAAATGATGATAATGATGATGTCTCAAATTATATACCATATGAAATTCAGACATCTACTCAGAAATGAAATGAGACTTTTAAGTAAGTAAAATTGCCATAATATTTTAACCTTTTGATATTTTGTCATGTAGTCTTCAAAAGTCAAATAACCAGACCTAGACAGATAACCAAAAAACTTCAAATCACTCATAGATTCATTGCTAAGTAGTTAGCTACCCTTGTACCTTCCTGTGAGGCAAACACCTTAATCATTATGCCATCCTCCAACCCCATAACAACCACAGGGCATCTTTGTAAGCCTAGCCATGCTTCCCAAAGTATGAGTCAAGCCCTGTAACTTGTGTCTATGACCATTATATCAACCCATAATCCCCATCTTATCTCAAAAATAGGTTTTATAGCACATAAGGGTGAGATTTAGAGACATATTCCATACTACAAAGTGGATTTAATATGGAAGGTAACTTATCTACGCTAATGACAGATCTGTGATTCATGACTTGACCCACAAGCATGCCAGTAGTTGTTCAGTGCCCTACACTTAGAAACGAATGGTGCAAGACAGTAGAAGTTCCACATTTGTTTTACTTTCTACTCTAATTTTTCAGATCAATTTATATTCTAAGGTCATGTGGAGATGGAGTGGAAGGAGTGAATTGGTTTTCTACATGCTCTGCACGTACAGCCACTATCTGGCTGCCTCCAGTTCAAAAGACTGTGTTTTAGTTGCCTTAATAGCTGCTATTACACCTTCCTTGGAAATATTAACATACAAAATTCCCTTGGTTTTACATTACTCAGCTGTAACAATGACATTTTCTACATTCAACAGAGCTCAATTTTTCTGTTTCCTAACTACTGCATACGCACCTTGCAGCTGCAAGGGTATCTGCAATTCTTGTTGATCAAAACTGTTTTACAGGCTATACGGCTATACAAGTTCAGTTTACAAGATCGTATCAGTGCTACCAGTGAGCAGGAGCTACAGGTTTTAACTCTGCCCATGACATTAATAGAATACAAGTCACCTGGAACTTAGTGATTCATCTCTTTATGCCAGCTTACCAATGTATGTCTGGGATGTGTGATGTAAATAAGTGGGAGGGGGGGGGCATTACTGAATGACCTTTAATACCTGTTACTTATACAACTGAAGTGCAGAATTGTATATGCATGCACAATTCCACAACTTGATTTTTTTTCAGTAAAATCCCCACAGCCTAAATCTCACACCCAGTATTACTTTCAGACATGCCTTTTTTCCTCAGGCATGTTTAAAAAGTACTACTCAGTAAGCCCTTTAGCCCACAGCTGGAATTCATGAAGACATTTTAAACTGCAGTTGTATTTCCATTACAGTATGGTGTGCATCCCATGCACTAATAAAAGTGTAATTCTTAGCATAAAGGTTCCTTTCCAGATCAGAATGCTGTTGAATCACATGGTATAGAGTATAGTAGTACCCTTTACACTTAAGGAGTAAAAGTTTCCCTCTGAGGTTAATCAATAATGCCTTACATTCTCAGGATACATGACAAATTGTATCACGTTCAAGTTTGTATGCATCAAGAACATCTCTACAAACACAGAAGGTGCTACGGAGGCAACAAAATCTTCCTCTCCTTCTCACTCACAAAAGTTGTGTGTTATGGATTTACTTTTCCTGATGCAGCATCACAAAAGTTGGAAAACACATTTAATAAATTAGCTTACAGAATGTTCTCCTTCAATTTTCCAACAAAGTGTACAGAATTTCAACAGGAAATGATAAAAGAAGACTCTTACCTATGCCAGTACAACCTAGGTGGCAACTGAGTCATCCAGCCACAGTCTTTAATTGCCAGCTCCATATGCTCCAAATTATGGGGATTGCAATTGATAACATTTAGGCTAACAATTCCATTTTCATTAGTATCAGGTTCTTTCTCTGAACGAGATGGGACCCTCAGAGCTGTGGCCACTGAACAAGCACCTGTATATTAGAAACAAGAGACACTACTTTGTGAGCCATGAGCCATAAACTGACTCAACTGCCCAGCACCCCCCCCCCCCACTTCCCAACAACAGAGTCAGCACAAAGTTATTTCTGTAACTCCAGTCAGTTTTATTAAGAGTCATTCTAAAAAAATTCACTAGGTTCAGAACTCACTGGGTATGCCTTCGGTTGACAAGTGCCAAATAAGTTCTGGGTACTAACTACAAATGAACATTATATACTTCCCACAGAGACAGCTCTGGATGAGTTGGCTCATCCTTTTTTAACAATAGGGCTAATGCTGTTGGGTGTCAGGACAGTTAAGCATCTGAAACTTTCACACACTACTATACTCCTCTTCTTTATGCATAATAGCATTAATGCATTTCAGTTTGGTTCTCAGTTTTGCACTTTGCGACTGCCATGTTAAGCCCTCTTTTGCCTTTAGTACTAGGAACAATTACTGTGCTGTTATGCTATAAAGCAGTGGCAGCTTTGTACTAGGGACATGATACAAAAACATTCAGGTGACTTGTATGCTGTACATGTGTGCATGTTTCTCTGCATGTGGGTTAGTGTGAGTGTGAGTGTGTTTATATTCTTGCTTATGGTAGCTCACAATACACTGCTATTCTACAGTAGCAGTGGAAGCTTTATGCAAAAGCAGTGATGGAATAATTACCTAATCCACCCCTCTTACCTAGCATTCACTTATCTGAACAGTTATGTGATAAAAGAATGAGGGAATGGTATTATAACAGCAACAGAAAACCCAAATTTTACAACCTTACGAACCTCCGAAGGAGAGATAACTGTTGTACAAACTAGCCAATGACAAAAGTTTGTACATCATGAAACCTGATAAAGGTGGGAGAGTGGTCATAATGGAAAAACATTATTATTCCTGCTAAATGTTGGATTATTTACATAATTGGAATTTTTTTATTGACGTTTCGAACAAAATTGACATTGCTTACCACACTATTGATTTGACTGTGGAGGACATTTTCATTAAGTTCAATTTACCTATGAACACTGGGGAATTTTTAGTAGTGAACAAGCCTAGGATTCCAGCAATTTTTGCAATTCCTAAGATCCATAAATCAATATCTGACCCCCCCCCCACCCCTTAATACCCACTGTGTAGCACCTGCTAGATCCAAAATGTAACCTTTGGCGATATTTGTAGACTTTAAGCTGAAATCCATTACAGTGGACAAACAACATACACTAAAGGACTCTTGGCATTTTCTTGAGATTATGTCTAAAGTCATGTTTTTGCTTGAGTTTGCTATCTTTGTTAGACAATAAAGATTTATTTTCTGTCATCCCCATAAGGAGGGGTTGGACTGGTTTCATCAAGCTATGGTCAGGGGCACAGATATGAATGATACTGAAGTTAGGTTGCTCCAGTGTATGGAGCTTGTGCTGACTAACAACTTTGTTTACTACAAAGGTGAATATTACAAACAACACAGAGGCATGGCCACAGGGCCAGCTTCAGCTCCCATTTTTGCCAACATGGTTTTATGGTTCTGGGAATCTTCTATGGTTTTAAGTTCACCTTTTTCCTTCTATGATTGGAGTTTATCTCAGGTACCTGGATGAGATATTTATTTTATGGAAGGGCAGTTTAGAGGAACTGAAGTCTTTTTATGGACTTTATAACCTCTCCACCAACTTCATAGAATTTACCCGGCAAAGGAACACATATTCTCTTGATTTTATTGACATCACATTGTACAAAACTTCCGAAGCACAAAGACAGACATGAGTCCAACATTTTCAGGAAAAACACTTTTTTGAATGCATATTTGCATTTCAATAGTCAACACCCTGCATGGCAGAAAAATAATTTAGTGAGAGGTCAACTGATTAGGCTTAGCAGATTTGTTTCTGACTTTTACACTTTGTGCTCTATCCCTTTACTGTTTCACTCCTTTCTTCTACTTCCCTCCTTACTCTAACCATCCCTTCCTATTGTCCCTTATACTGTGTACTTTTTTGTTATTGTATTGCTTCATTTCTATTTTCACACATTTTGTTTGTATTCATAATACTTCTTGTTAACTTGCTTGTCTACTATCATTTATATTTTGCCTGTGCTGAGACTGAAATAGGTCCATTTGGATTAGTGCTTTACCCCAGTAACCAATCTGAATAAGTAATAAATAAATAATACAACTCATTGTTTACTCTCTTTGGTACAATGTTTAATTAAAGTAAAGTAATTAAAGTAATTAATTTAATTAAAGTACACTTTAATGCCATGTTCCTTAATATTATCTTAGAAGAACCAGAGAGCACATCTAGATACTACAGCATCATCAACAGAAGCCCCCTTTTCCATAATTATTAACAGGTCCATCAAGAGACAGCATTTATCTTCAATGGAAACATACAGTCAAAGTCCTGTTGCATAAAGTAGACTTCAAGTCTTACTAAATAAGTACCAACTAATTGCCTTTCTTTCACCACTCTTAAAAATCAGTAAGAACAATGTACCCAGCAACTACCACATATTGAATAAATTCCAGTGTAATTTCTAACACCCAGTATAGCTTCAACTCCCACCATGCTTACCATTGCTGTCCAAATGGAGGTTGCATAAACTATCTGAATTTTAGTCAAGTAAATCTTAGCAAATTTTTTGCTGCAGTTCTTGTTATTTTCAAAGATTTTAAAAATATTTGTCATCCTAGTCTTGTCAATATATTAGTGTATTGTGAACTAACCCCAATGATATCTGATGGTTCACTATCAATATTTGACCAGCACAGAGCAAGCTATAAGGTGGAACTGACCTGTCTGTCTTTCCATGCCTGAGAACATTAAAATTTGCTCTTCTCCAAGATTTTCATTTTTTTTTTTTTTTTTTTTTTTGTAGCATATCAGTCAAAGAAGTAACCCACCTTCCAAATGCATTATTTCTTGGTGGAAAATCTCAAGTTCAATTAAGAAAAAATTCTATTCTTGAATATCTAGTATGTTGTCTAAAATTAAATTATTTCTTATTGGAAGGAGATATTTACCTGCAGTTTAGATAAAAAGCCCATAAAGTAACAGAAAGATTGTTGAAGAGGGGCAATTCCAGATGTAGTATAAAAGATGAATTTGAAATGTACTGAATAAAAAGTATAGACCAAAATGTGAGTATACATTAGATGGCAAAATGCATACTGACAATTACAATGGAAGTCTGAGAACTTAATTTATTTGACAAGTATTTTATTTTCAGATCACAAGCATTAACATATTATAAATGAACTAACAAATCAATAAACTGGAGTATGTTGTTAACTGGTACAGTCTTGAAACAGGTATTTTCCAGAGAAAGCTATGAATACATGTTCCACTGGAGAGAGCCTTGCACAGATATTTAAAGAATCCAGAAACAGCTGGAAGTTACTTTGGTCAGTGTTGTATGGATTGCTGTCCTGAGGCTTCCAGCTGAGCAGTTATGAAAAATAGTTAATCTGTTTATTAATAATCAAAGTTTTTAATGTGAAATACCAGCAGCATTTCTGATGTTGAGCTTTATCTTTGGCCAATGATATCACTGAATTCCAGTGATGGTAACTATATTGCCAAGAATTAGGGTTAGTTACTCCAACTTTGATGTAAGTAAACTGTAATCATTAAAAAACTATAGCATGTCTACATCTGTGGGGTTTAACTATGATCCATACCATGATGACCCTTACTTACCATCCAGTGAAAGCATTAAAAGAGATGATATGCAGAACTCTGTGTTACATAAACGTTTGCATTTATTTTTTCACTTGGAATCATTGTATCTGAAAACCATGATATTTTATTCATCGAGATTTATTTTAATATTTTTAGATGTTTACAGAGATAAGTTCAATATGGATTGCTACATAGTACCAGTATTCTTATTTAGCAGTTTTGGATGTATGCTTTTAGTATTTGATTATCAGAAAATATGTTCATTTTGGATTCATACCAGGTTGACAAACATAGTATATAAGTGCGTTGTACATACTGTTTTCTTACAAATTCTATCAAGTTCTGAGAAAAACTGATTTTCTCCATAATTATTTTAGGTTTATTTATTTATGTCTAGTTTGTTAACTGGGAAATTCTGACTAAGATCTACAGAGTCCATTTTCAGAGGAAGCCCAGGAGAAACACTCTAAGTGAAAACAATAACACATATGTAAATAAAACTTGAAAAAAATAATTTTATATATAATATATAATATATATATATATATATATATATATATATATATATATATATATATATATATATATATAAAATAAAACATACACATTTAAAGAACCATATATATATATATATATATATATATATATATATATATATATATATATATATATATATATATATATATATATATATATATATATATATATATATATATAAAAGAAACAAATGCAAAAAGTAACATGCATAAATAATTGAATAAAATTTGGTTTATTTCAGCACCCCATTGATGAAGGAGTTTCGAAAAGCTATATAGTGAGCAAAACATTTGGTTTGGTGAGAAATTATTTTGTTTGAGATAGCAAAAGGGTCAGGTGATTAGTGCAAAATGCTATGAAAGGGAAGATGTACATTAGTAAGCAATATGCAAAAATATGCATAAATTAGTTGCTCTGACAAGCATGGACAAATTTGAAATTATATTGTTTGCCTTTCCTACTTGCTTTTAAAAAGATCATTAAATGTAGAATGACAGCCTGGCATTACAGTGGTCTTGTCCAGAAAATTTAATAACAATATCTTGAGGCAGTGTATTGCTATTGTCCTGGCAATAATCAGCACTAGAAATAGTTATAAGCTAGCCATTCCATTTTGTGCTGTACTTAATTTTAAACTCTTATAATATAATTACAACAGGCAATGCACAGTGATATCATTTCAATACCAAGTGAACAAGTTAAAAGAAGATCAATATGAATACAGTTAGTATTTTTTTTTATTTTATTTATTTTATTTAATTTTATTTAACATTTGTTGACCGGGAATGTCCGACTAGGTTCCACAGAGCCTGTTTTCAGCAGAGGCCCGGGGAGAAACACTCCAGATGCATGTCTTTTTATTTAGCATTTTTGGTGTGAGCTCCTTCAGGATAGCTTAGGGTATGCATCTATTTAGGCATATTTAGTAGCTATCTCTGTATGCCTGCCTATGGATCCCCCATCTTTTTCTCCTTCTTCTCCTTTGGTGAAACATCCTTTGAAGGGAGTATTGCATATGAGAACTCCTAACAAGTATTTTTTTTCCTTTGTGTGATCTCTGTTATGTCTTGGGAAAAATGACCTTACCACCTTTTGAACCAGTAGCTCATGCTGACCTTACATTCTTTACGTGTAAAACTGTTTTGCTTAAGTCTCTAACATACGCAAGGCTAGTTTCTGAACTGCAGCTTTCATGGTGGGACAACCTTTCTTGATTTCCGCAGGGTTAGGGATATACATTAATCTTTCTTTAATGAACAGTAAAAAACAAAGCAGGAGGTAGCAGCCACGACTATGTAGAATAACAGCTTTATTAGTAAAAGAGGTGAGCGCTTTCGTGGCACCAGCCACTTCATCAGACAATCAAAGAAGAGTAAAGCACAGCATTTATACCAAGCTTAACATTGCCATCAACTGCCCAATTAATCCTTAAAGCCATATACTTAGTATAAAAAGTTTTATATCTAGTGTGAAAAATTTTAAAAGCTTAAAATTAAAAACAGCTCGACAATAGAAACAGCATATTACATCATACAACTTAATACATACAATATAAAAGTATAAATATATATAAAAAAGTAGAAAAATATATAAAAAAGTATAAAAAAGTATAAAAGGTCGAGGGGGGTGCTACCTTCTATTTCTTTAAATCTCTATTTAGAAGAATGGGTTTAATATTGATTTTGTCATTCAGGCCTACCCCAATGTTAGCTCGTAGCCTTATAATCCATTCTAGTTCCCTAGTTTCTACTCTATTCCTAACATCTCCACCTCTATTGTCGGTATAGACTTTATCTATTACTAAAAATAAATATTTGTGTGTCTCATCATGGTCCCTCACATGCCTGGCTAAGGCATTTGTCTCTAATCCTCTGGTGATATCATATACATGCTCCCTCATCCGTTCTCTCAGCCTTCGCGTTGTCATTCCAACGTAGAAGGCAGGACAGACTGTGCAGTGTGCCAAGTATATAATATTCATACTGTCACAGTTAGCTAATATTCTGAAGGTAAACTCCTTCTTTAGATCTGAATGTAGAAATCTACTTCCAGTGTCAACGAAGGTGCAGTAATTACATTTATTGCAAGGGAAGGTTCCATATCTGACTGCATTTTCTATTCTGTTTCCATGGGTTGTGGTCCACATAATAATCTTTTTATAGATTTTTTATTCGTAAAAGCAAATCTCGGGGTCTCACCTACCGGCTTTTTAACATCATCATAAGCACATAGTATATTGCAGTTTTTTCAATATACTTCCTGTAAAGATCTAATGTTACTCGAGTAGGATACTTGTACTCTCATGTGTTTCTGACTAACAGTTCCTCCATCTATGATGGTATCCATATCTGAAAAGTATGGCTTACCTATTCCTTCCCTTGCCTCAGATAGACCCACTAATGACTGTTGTATCTCTTTTTCACTGTACCCTCTATGTATGAACCTTTCCTTCAAGTTCTTGATCTCTTCCTCATACTTATTTTGATTAGCTGTGAGTCTTGATGTTCTCAGTCCTTGGCCTCTTACAGTGTTCTTAAATATATGTCTCGGGTGCATGCTCTGTCTATGGAGATAGCTATTCCTATAACATTCTTTCCTATAGATTTCAGTTTCCAGAATACCTCTATCTTTTTGAAGTATCCTGACATCCAAATAATCTATAACATCATAGGAATGCTTCATTGAAAACTTAAGGAAGCTGGTACTATTGTCTATTCTGTGGAAGAATGATAGAAATGAGGCTACATCACCTCCCCATAGAATAAAGAGATCATCCACAAATCTCCTGTAGAACTTCAGATGCCTTCCCATCTCAGTCAGTAGGAATTCTTTCTCCCACATAGCATTACAATATTTGCGTAGCCATTTGCACATGAAGTGCCCATGGCCACGCCATCCTTTTGTCTATATAAATTTCCTTCTTCTCCTCCATCTGCCTCTCTGTTTCATAAGCTGAAGGATTTTACCAAAGGTGACATCCTATTAGGGGGACTGGGGGAACTACTCAAATTTGCTCAAGTCTGCATCCCCAATTAAAGACTCCAGAGATATGTCAATGTGCTTTTGCTTGCATGTCTGCTTCTCAGGAATTGGTTCTGCTGGGATGTCAGCAGGTTCAGAATCAGACTGGGAGCTAATGTAGCATGTGCTTTCAGAAGCCTGAGGTCCTGACTGTTCCTATCTGGCAGGATGATGAGAAGAAAAAACAGCAAGATCTAGTTAGGGTTTGGGTGGAACCAAGCTAGATGGAAATGCCTTCTTTTTGGGTTTGTTCAAAACCCTTTCAAAAACCTTGAAGGCTAAAGCCACTGTTGGAACTGATGGCCTCCAAGAATCCGAAGATAAGAGAGAACCCTCACAGTGATGTGCCCTGGCCCTGAGGCTGATCTTGGACCCAAGTTCTCCAGTGCTAAAGACCTGAGGAGAAGAGATGGCTCTGAAAAATCTAAGGGTTGAGCCATCCCCCTGAAACCCAGCAGTGACACTACAACTCATAGTCCCTTCTGATCCAAAGGTATCAGAGTTGAAAGAGAGAGGGAAACTATCAGTGTCAAAGTAGATTGTACTCTCGGCACTGACATAGGTGCTGAAGAGTTAGCTGGATACAACACTAATGGAACCAAAGGATGGACTGGGAGAGGCAAGATGAGTGAATGGGTAGAATGTCCAATAGTTGATACATTCCCTGGGGGCATTACTGTGAGAACCCCAAGCTGGATTTGATTTCTCAGAAATTTTCTCATCATGGTTTTCCATTAAGTTTTAAGATGACTGAGCAAAAGAAGTCACAGACAAAGGCCTGGAATATCTTTTTTCTTAAAAAATCGGTGGATTGTAATCTTGGGCTTAATGATTCCAGTGAGAACCAGGGCCAAGAAGATGATGGACAGATTAAGACCTCCAGGCAACTTTTGGAGCAGGTCTGACTCACTGTCAGATCCAAAGAATGCTTTCTGACTGAAGAAGGAGACTTGTCCTTTTCTTTTGATGCCTCTCTAGATTTTTGTCTATCCTGTTTCTTGACAGGGGAAGCAGAGGAGGAAGGTCTAAGCAAAGATGATCCTATCTATGGAGGAAGAACACCTTTTAAATTCAATGCTTCAAAACTGAAAGTGGCACAAGATTGACAGCCTGAATCTAAATGGACAGTGGCCAAACAGCAAATACACAAAGAGTGAGGGCCTTTGTGGGGGAACTTATTCCTGCACTTAGAACAGTTCTTAAAGGCTTGAGAGTTTGCCATTATTTTAAAGCACAACTTGTCACATACACAACGATATATCTAAGCATGTAAATATAGCTATACTTAACCCTACAAACTACAAAAAGACAAACAGAAAGCTGCTATATGATATTAAGATCATACAACTACCAACTCTTATAAACTCTGTTTGAAACTATCTAGTTAAACTAATAATACACAGAAAAAACTTTTGTGCTGACCACACTAAATGTTAGAGAAATATTCTCTCAGTAACAAGAGACCAGAAGAAATAACGCCTGTAAAGGATATGGTATGAAAGCCCTTGCAGCATGTCTGAAGACATCAGTTGGCAAACGAGATCTGAAGTGCTAGGATGGAGTTCAGGGAATTATGGGAAGGGGAGGAGTCAGAGCACTGGAGCCATGGAAGGTTCGAAATCAATGTTGAGGTTTGATCCATATTGAAGTGGACAAAAATAGACTACATTGGATCATGCTATGTATTGTTCTGTATTTACTGAAATTGTAAATGTCAAAAATATGTTTGTTAGTCCTGTCTGTTGGCTCAGGACAAGTCCACTTACTCGATTAACAAAGTTTAATAAATGAACTGCAACCTGTTCTACATTGGAAAATAACTAAAGCAGTAAACGTGAGAATGAAAGAGCATGTGACAGACATTGATAAAAGAAATCTTAACTAGTTAAATTTCTGAACATTTTATTCAGGTTTACAATGATGGCCTAGTGAACTTTAAGCATTTTGCACTCCAGAAACAGCAACAAACAACAGGATATACAAAAGATCATTTCTGTAAAAAACAGATGAAAAAGAAGCATTATTAATTTTCACTATATAATGTTTCCATACCAGTACATTATCAGCACTATAAGAGAAGATACTCAGAAGGGGCTTACTCCTCAAAAGGACTGTATTGTTTTTAGATGTACCAGAGTTTGTATATTTTCTGTCTGATTTATGAGAACTATAACTGGACGGCGCAGTGGTGCAGCAGTAGCATTGTTGCCTCACAGCAAGAGGTTTTCTGGTTCGATTCTCGGCTGGGGTGCCTTCTGTGTGGAGTCTGCATGTCCTCCCTGCGTTTGTGTGGGTTTCCTCTGGGTGCTCCGGTTTCCTCCCACATTACAAAGACATGCATCTGAAGCATTTCTCCCCGGGCCTCGCTGAAAATTGGCTTTGTTCCAAGTCGGACTGTCCCGGTTAACAAATGTTAAATAAATAAATAAAAAATAAATAAATAAAAACTATAAAAAATGCAACTTGGATTTGTATCTCTTTTTTGTTGTTGTTTTGCTGATCATACTACTAAAAAATGCAACTTGGATTTGTATCTCTTTTTTGTTGTTGTTTTGCTGATCATACTAGAATATGATTCATTGTGTATCATCATAGAAGAACACATCACTGCATGTCCTTACACAGCCTACAATGATGAGAGTTTACTCCCAAATGACTGTCATACAGCTATATTTTGCAGAGAAGCATTTATATTCCTTGGTCTCTCCATCCTTGTTTGACGCTATAGCATGCAGGTAGTGTCCTGATGAATTTAAATCTTCAGTAAAGTGAGTGGTTGGGTGGCCACGGTGGTGCAGCGGTTAGTGTTGCTGCCTCACAGCAAGAGGATCTCTGGTTCGATCCTTGGCTGGGGTGCCTTCTGTGCGGAGTCTGCATGTCCTCCCTATGTTCGCGTAGGTTTCCTCCGGGTGCTCCAGTTTCCTCCCACATCCCAAAGACATGCTGTAGGTGGATTGGATACTCTAAATTGGCCCTAGGTGTGAGTGTGTGCATGTGTGTACCTTCTCTGGAAGGTTGGGAGCTGGGCTGACAACTCAACACTGTAAAACTCCACTGCCAATCATGAGCAGACAGGTGATCTGCTGTGGCGACCCCTAACCGGGAAAAGCCGAAAGAAGTAAAGTGACTAGTTGCAGTTTCAAAATACAAAAATAAATTTGGTGACTCCGAGTTCATTGTTTCTGTAGGAAAATCAATGAACAAACTCTTCCATTACTTTATTGCTATAAACAATATACATCGGTTCATGTCATCACTAAGAGAAAAAAAATATATATATATATATATATATATATATATGTTTACTATCATAATTTCAAATCCATCTCTGTCAACAGCACTATGTTCAAACATGGAAAGTTGAACACTGCAATGTCAAACTTCAAAAGCAAGCCTAGGAACGGTTATAACATGGGTCGAGATAGGTGTTCACTGCTATTGCCGAACTACAAACCTCGCCCCCATCTCGACCCATGTTAAAACCCATTTTTAGGCTTGCTTTTGAAGTTTGACATTGCTGTGTTCGATTGAACATAGTGTGGTCGATGGAGTTGGATTCGAAATTATGATAGTAAACCGATGTATATATATATATATATATATATATATATATATATATATATATATATATATATATATATATATAGGAACACTACTATATCTCAATCTTTTGAAATCTCGAATTTCAAAAGTTCGAGACCATGTAGCCGAAACCGCACATTACTGAAAGACCAGAAGCGCGAAATTCAAAATCCCGATGGTAAGGGATTTTGAGTTAGCGCTTCTGGTGTTGCAGTTCAGGTAAGTATGTGTGTGTAAGTGTGTTTGTGAGGGGCTTTAGTGTGTGTGTGTGTGTGTGTGTGTGTGTGTGTGTGTGTGTGAGGGGCTATAATGTGTGGGTGTGAGTTTGCCTTGTGTGTATGTCTGTGCGATCTCGGAGTTGGAATATTAAAGTCGGGGGGTGTGGGGGGCACAGCCCTCCACATGGGAGGGTGCAGGGGGGGCAAAGCCCCCCTGCTTATCTTTAGTGTAGGGTGGTTTGTTTGGTTATGGGGGAGGCTGTGTATGTGTTTGTGTGTGTGCTGTATGTATGTAGTACTTTCGTGATTTTGACTTTCGTGCTTTTAACATGTCGGTAATGTGGGGTTTAGGGATTCTGGTCTCGGTATTGTGAGCTTCGGGATTGTGTAGATTCGATATTAAGTAGTGATCCCATATATATATATATATATATATATATATATATATATATATATATATATATATATATATATAGAGCTGACAGGCTTGCTCCAGTCAATTCAACCCTCCTTAGATTATTTCCTAATTTACAACTATTCTTCTCTCATTATCCACATTTTAAAGTTGCTACTACACTTTGTCAAAGACAATATTTTTATAATTTATTTTGCTGATCATCCTGTTTTGATTATTTCTGCTGTTTGCATTCAAAACCTCTAAAAATTGTTCATTTGTAACCTGCTTCATGACAAAAACAATGCAAAGATTTTGTTTAGTGTATCTTGATCTGTTTTTGATAACTGTGGACGAGTATATGGTTGAGGCATCACTGAGGTGGTTGTTATTACTGGATGAGGATGCAGTTAAGGCATCAGTGAGGTGGTTGCCATAAATAGATAAGAATGTGGTTGAGACAACAGCAAGATGGCGGCTATTCATAGACAAAGATGCAGTTGAGGCATTAGGGAGGTGTTTCTTAATAATGGATGAGGGTATAGTTAAGGCATCAGTGAGGTAGCTACTATTAATGGCTGAACATGCATTTGCAGCATCAGTGAGGTAGTTGTTACTAATAGATGAGGATATGGTTGAGGCATCAGTGAAGTTTGAGGATGTGCTTGTGACTTCAGTGAGAGGTTTGCTATTCATGGATGAGGATGTGATTGACGCATCAGTGAGTTGGTGCCTGTTAATGGTTGAGGATGTGGCTGAAGCATCGATGAAATGGTTACTATTAATAGAAGAGGATGCTATTAGTACATGAGGATGCAACTGAGACATAAGTGAGGTGATTGTTAGTAATGGATGAGAATGTGATTCAGGAATCAGTAGAGTTGTTTGCTATTAATGGGTGAAGATGTCATATAGTCATCAATGAGATAGTTGCTATTAATGGATGAGGTTGTGGTGATTGAAGTATTAGTGACTTGGTTACTATTAACAGAAGAAAATGCTATTAATTATTAGTACATGAGGATGCAATTGAGACACCAGTGAGGTGATTGCTAGCAACTAATAAGAATGTGATTAAGGCATCAGAAAGTTGGTTGCTATTATAGATGAGGTTGCTATTAAAGACATAAGTGAGGTGGCTTATTTAATTACTATTTGTTGTCTGGGTTAATCAAATTAGCCCATTGTCCTCTTTTCAGGGAGTCATGACGTGGTATGTATACTGTCTATGGGAATTATGGATAGAGCACCAGGGAATGTCTCTACTCTTTTTTTCAGTAAGTGCTACAGGATCTTTTATATCCACCTACCTACTACCAACTCAGGTAGATGTGACACTGATGTAATGTTTCTTCCAAAGGGCGGCACTATCAGTAGTGCTACACCCACATTATGCTGCTCTACAATGTCAGTTGTGGGAAATTAATCCAAGTAACTTGTGAGGGAATAGAACCCACATCCTTCTGATCTAACAGCTAGCTGTTGCACCACTGATGCTTAATATCCTTACCTTCCACATTCTCAACTCACATGCACCCATAGCTTTCCTCAAGAAAATATTTTGCTCATATTAATTTTTTACTGTTGTCTACCTACAAAAAAGACTCTGTTACATCTCTTTTTATCTCTTTTTTCATACAGCTCTAGCTCTACTTCACTCATGGCTGCCCCCCCATGAAGAATTTCTGATAATTATCCTGAAAACAATTCAGGGCAAAAGGAGTCACTACTGGGAGTTTTACTGTCTGAAATAGTCTTATCGCTACTTCTGCTTCACTCATAGCTGCCCCCCTCCCTCCCAAGTGAAGAATTTCTGAAAATTATTCTGCAAACAGCTGAAGGCAAAGGGACTCACTAGTGGGACTTTTACTCTCTGCAATATTCTTATGTAGGTGTATTCCCTGTTAACTAATTTTTGCATCTAGTTCTTAGTGCTTTTACTTAATTTTATTATGTTGGCTTAGTGTGCACACTTACAAGGTCTCCCCCCTCCTTTTCCCAATCCCTGCTATTGAAATTAACTTCCACTAGCTGGCAGCAGAACACCACTAAACAGCTGAATCTTAGCCCATATTAGCAGCTCATCTTGTAAGCAAAACAGTGCTCTATAGTTATTTAAATTCTCCAGTATTACTGTCTACTGTAAAGTCACCAAGTCTCTTCAAAGCAGTTATTTTTTTCCATTCACTGTGAATAAATAGTGGAACACAGTAACTGGCATTATCCCTGCCATTAAACTACAATGCTGCTTACCTTCATTACTTAGACTCCTGATACTTTTTTTTCTCCAGCTCTTACCTCCTAGGTAGGGCTCTAGATCAGGTTTCACTAACATCCCCCCAATGAATGCACTCACAGCAGCATTAGTCAGTAACATTACCTCCGCCTTTCTCTCCCTTCTGCACTGCAAGCTATCATCCCTACTTCAACCTACCTTACTAATTGTTTCTCTTGTCCCACCTTGCAAGTCATGTTGGGCCTTCCCGCTCTGTTCCCCCTTGCTTTGCTTGGGCTCACTTCGCTCCCCTACCCTACCCCCATTCCCACCCACCTCCATATCAATTACATATATACTTAGCCATACCCCACCCAGTTTCAAGCAACCAATCAACACACACCCTACTCTAAGCCTATCCCACACTCAAACACTCAATCAACATAAGCCTCACTCTGTTAACCCATCCCACCTACCTCAGTTAACAAACACCTTTTTCATCTGTAATACAACCAGCTTCAACTCATCACTCCCAACCCTTTCTCTCATACATCCTATTCTGGTACTTCTATATTCACCAAACATTCACCAATGCCACTAATACACTTCATTCTATTACCACTTCTTTTTTTCTCACTATGTCTCATACTACTTTTACACCTTACACCATTACATCCAACTCATACAGTACCAAAACCCACCTCTTGTACAGCTATCCAGCTTCCTAAACACAACTCCTATTCCACAATATCTCCTAGTCTTTATTCCATTTACACATTATTATTCTTCAAGCATACAATCCTACCACATACACAGCTAACTTTACAAACTACACTTTTCATAACTCAATTTAACTCTAAGTATGAACCGCTTCAACACCACTCAAACAGTACATCCACAATTCCCCAATGTGGAGACATTCACCCCAACCCAGGACCCACTCCAACTACTTTCCCACCTCCCAAACCTCATAAATCCCTAAAGATTACTACCATTAATATACAAAGTATCAGAAGCAAAATTCCAAAATTCCATGCCTGGATGGCACATTCCAGACCCAGCATAATTGCTGTAACCGAGACATGGCTAAAACCATATATTAAAGACATAGAGTTCCTCCCTCCAGGTTTCTCTTGCCTAAAGTCTGATAGACCCCAGAAGAAAGGGGGAGTAATTGCTCTTCTTTAGCCTAACTTTTTCATCATCATTCCTTACCCAAACTCCATTCCCCAATTCTCTGCAGCTGAACTCATCATTGCACATCTAAAACTAAATGATTTTAAAAGTCTGTGCCTGACAGACACTTACATCCCACCCGGCAACAATGTTTCTGTCTTAGAAGAAATATTAGCCTGGACCTCAAATAATATCCACAGTGAAACTATAATTCTAGGGGATATCAACATAAATTAGCTAGACCATACAAATCCTTCTCCAAATGCTTCCATCAACCTCTACAACTTCACTAAGCTCATTACTACCATAACCAGGCCTAGCAATAACACTAACAAATACACCTTACTTGACTGGGTCTTAGTGTCTGATCCCAACAAAATTACATCTGCAGGAACTCTGTCCTATAATATCAGTGACCATCTGCCCGCCTGTATAACACGTGCCATTTCCTCAACCTTACATGAGCACCAGTACAGACCCTCTAGATGGCTAACTAACTTCAACCTCATAAGCTTCAATGAAACATTAAGCAAAATCAGTTGGAGCATTCTAAAGTATTGGCCTCTAAATGAAGCAGTTGAATTTTTCAATTCAACTTTCCTCAGTATGCTCAATAGAATGGCCCCCCTCCAGAATAAGAGAATCAAAGCAAACCATGCAATTTGGATTTTTAGAGACACAAAAAGACTTATGAATGCCAGAAACTGAGCATAAAAAATGGCATAATAGTAAAAACCCCATAGATCTCCAGCTTTTCAAACAACTCCGCAATCAAGTAAAGCATCTAGTTATGATTGATAAACAGTACTACTTCCATCTCCAAAACAAACACAACTATAACCCAAAACAGTTCTGGAATTCAGTCTCCACTCTATTAAACCCTGGCACCAAAAGCAATCCTTGCCCAAACCCTGACAAAACCCCTGCTGAACTAGCTACCCTTTTCAACTCCTACTTCATAGACACTATATCCAAACTTGCTTCCACCTTTCCTACAGCTACTCACAACAGCAACCCCACTTCTACAAACCATACCCCAAAAAAGCCTTCCTACCAGTCTTTCTCCTTTTCTCATGTTCCCACTTCCACTATTTCTAAACTCCTGCTAAAACTCAAACCTGGTAGCACTGCCCCAGACAATTTAACCCCAGAATATCTTCAAATGTCTGCCAAATCCATCAGCTGCCCCATAAGCACTGTCATAAATAGATTTATCCAAGAAGCCTTTGTACGATCCATTTGGAAGAAAGCTTATATCATACCCTTACATAAAGGCAGTAATAATTCAGACATCTCAAATTTCCGCCCTATAGCCATTCTATCTCCTATTTCTAAAATAATGGAAAAATATATTCAAATTCAATTCATGGATTACCTATCCCAAAACCAACTACTTTCCACAACTCAGCATGGATTCCGCCCTGGCCATAGTACTACAATTTCTCTCCTATCCTTCCTAGACACTGTTAACCACAGCCACAATGATGGTAAACTTGTCTCCGCACTCTTTCTTGATCTCTCTAAAGCTTTCAACACCATCTCCATTCTAAGCTCTCACACCTTGGCTTGTCCACACTTGTCCTTAACTGGTTTACCAGTTACCTCACAAACAGACACCAATCCACCAAATGGTTGCACTCTTTCTCTCCTTTTCTCATTACTTCTACCGGAGTTCTCCAAGGATCCATCTTAGGCCCCCTCCTGTTCAGTATTTTTATTATTGACTTTCACTCCACTCTCACTCATGCATCTGTAGTTCAATACGTGGATGATTCTACTATTATCTGCTCTGGTAACTCTGAAACCAAACTTCTGACCATCACCCAGAATGCTTTCTCCATTACCGAAACCTGGATGACAAATAATCACCTTGCCCTCAACCCAAATAAAACAAAACTCTTGCTCTTTATGCCCCAAAAAAGTACCACCATTAATAAATATGATTTCATCATTTTCTCCTCCAACAAGACTGCCTTAGAGGTAGTTTCCCATATTAAGTTACTTGGCATAACCTTAGATGACAACTTAACCTTTGACCAACACATCCACAACACCATCAAAAAAACACACCAAAAACTTGGTACCCTCTACCAACATAAACACTTTTTAAACTACTCTACTAGAAAAACACTTGCCCAAACGTTTCTCCTACCTTCTCTCCTATATGGTGCCCCCATTCTGACAAACATCCAATCATCATTAAAAAATAAAATGGAGAGCTGCTACAACACAATTGATAAATTCGTTACTAGAGCAAAACATTCCTCCCACCACTGTCACTCTTTACAATCCCTGAACTGGCTAGAACTCCCACAACCCCTAACTTACATACAACTAGCCACAGCACATACATTCATCTATAATTCCTCCAAATGCCCAGCCCTGGCTTCACTTCTGACTCTTTATCAACCAAATCATTCACTAAGACCTGAAAATCAATTAACTATCCAAGTTAAGAGACCTAAACTCCCTGTAGGCCAATACCTTTACTCTTTCACTGTAGGTAAACTCTGGAATGCCCTTCCACCTTCTCTACGGAGTATAAATAATGCCCCGTCATTCAAAAAAATCACTCTACCAACATCTCTCCTCTCATCGGCTATGTCCTTGCACCATCCCCAATTCCTCAGTCACCTGATTACTAACCTGACTCATCTCTCAGATACCCACACTCTTCTTCACTCTCCCTATTGTGCACTCACCCTTAATCACAGCACAGCGTGCCTCACCCTGTCTCACATGGTGTGTAAAAATTGTGTAAGTGCAGATTATCATCTGTCTGATCTATTGAATACCTGCCAAGCACCCGAGTCTTCCACAAAAATTTTGCTATACATTGCCTATGTTACTGTGTCACTTCTGACTCTTATATTATTCTATTGTATATTGTTAAATGCTGTTATTACTCTTGTATGTTGTTAAATGCTGTTATTTACTCTCTAAATAATCTCTTAATTATGTACATTTTTTGGAGCTTTTCTCATTTCAGCCCAGTGGACTTTCCTGGTTATCAAAAGCAAATAAATAAATAAATAAATAATGGACGAAGATGTGGTTCAAGCATCCAGGAGGTGGTTGCTATTAATAAATGAGAATGCAGTTTAGGCATTAGTCAGAGACTTGCTATTAATAGATTTAGATATGGTACAGTAATCAGTTAGGTGCTTGCTATTTAATAATGAGAATGTGGTTTATGAATAACTGACATGTTTGTTACTAGTGGGTGAGGATGTGATTGAGGCATCATTGAGGTGGTTGCTATAAGTGGGAAAGGATATGGTTGAGACATCCATGAGATGGTTGCTATTAATGAATGAAGGTGTGCTACAGTCATGAGTGAGGTGGTTGCATTTAATCAATGAGGATGTGGTTGACGCATCAGTGAGACAGTTGCTATTAACAGATGAGGATGTGATTGAGGTATCAATGAGGTCCTTGCTGTTAATGGATGAAGATGTGGTTGAGACATCAGTGAGATGGTTGTTATTGACCAGTGAATATATAGTTGAGGCATTAGTGAGATAGTTGGCATAAATCAAACAGAATGTGGTTAAAGCACCAGTGAGGTGCTTGCTATTAATAGGTGAGGATGTGGTACATCCATCAGTGAAACTTGATGCTGTTAGTGGATGAGGATGTTTTTGAGGCATTATTGATGTGGTACCTATTAATATATGAGGATATATTTGAGGTGTCAGTGAAGTGGTTGTTATTAATTGATGAGGATGTGGTTGAGGCATCAGTGAGGTACTTGCTGTTAATGGATGTAAATGTGTTTGAGGCATCAATGACTTGCTTGTTATTGATCAGTGAGGATGTGGTTGAGGCATCAGTGAGGTGGTTGTTGTGAATCAATCAGGATGTGGATGAAGCACCAATAAGGTGTTTGCTATTAATAGGAGAGGATGTGGTACATCCATCAGTGAAATGGATGCTATTAGTGGATGTTTTTGAGACATCATTGATGTGGTGGTCATTAACATATAAAGATGCATTTGAGGTATCAGTGAGGTGGTTGCTATGAATGGATGAGGATGTGGTTGAGGAGGCATCACTGATGTGACTGATATTAATGGGTGAGGATATGGTTGAGACATCATTCAGGTACTTGCTGTTAATGGATGAAGGTGTGGTTGAGGCATCAGTGAGTTGGTTGATATTAACCAGTGAGGATGTGGTTGAGGCATCAGTGAAGTGGTTGCCATGAATTAATCAGGGTGTGGTTGAAACACCAATGAGGTGTTTGCTGTTAATTGGTGAGGATATGGTATAGCTATCAGTGAAATGGATGCTATTATTGGATGAGGATGTTTTTCAGGCATCATTGATAAGGTGGCTATTCGTATATGAGGATGCATTTGAGGAATCAGTGAGTTGGTTGCTATCAATTGATGAGGATGTGATTGAGACATCAGTATGGTAGCTGTTATAATGGATGAAGATGTAACTGATGCATCATTGAGGTGGTTGCTATGGACAAGGATGTGCTGTAGTCATCAGTGAGGTAGTTGCTATTAGCAGATGAGGATGTGATTGAGGCATCAGTGAGATGTTTTTTATTAACAGAGGAGGATGTGGTTGTGGTATCAGTGAGACTGTTTATATCAATGGATGTGTATGTGGTTGAGTCATAAATGAGATGCTTGTTATTCAAGGATGAGGATGTGGTAGAGGCATCAGTGTGGTAGTCGCTATTAATGGATGAGAATGTGACTGAGGCATCGTTGAGGTGGTTGCTATGGACAAGGATGTGCTGTAGTTATCAGTGAGGTGGTTACTATTAATGGATGAGGATGTGACTGAGGCATCAGTGAGGTGTTTACTATTAATGGATGTGTATGTGGTTGAGGCATCAATGAGATGGTTGTTATTCAGGGATGAGGATGTGGTAGAGGCATCATTGTGTTTTTTGATATTAATGGATGAGGATGTGATACAGGCATCAGTAAGGATATTGGTCCAAAGGCCATTTTCAGGCAAGATCCTGGCAAGATTGTCATTGGCCTTTGCATACACCATAATCAAAGTGCAATTACAAAAACAATTATAAGGAGTTATTTTTTCTGTAGTATAAAACAAGCTTCAACCAAGCAAGTCAGTAAATAGCACACCTATGATAAACTGAAACATTTTCAAGGCTGGCAAGTAGTTGACAATGGTAAATTAATGATAGGCCATATACATAAAAGTAAAATAATAGAATGGGAAACTGAAAAATAGCAGCTAAAAATATTTAGTAGATAGAATAATGTTAGCACTGATTCAAGGAAGTTTCTAAATGTATTATATAAGTGGGGGTAACACCAAGAAGGGGGGAATTAGGAAATGTGTTAAGATTGGCTATGAATATATCTATATGCATATTATTCAGGTAATGGGATTTTATAAATATATTTATATAATATTATTCATTATTTTGGTGTGGTTTAAATGTCTAGGGTTGGCAAGTAATAAAATAATTCAACTTCAGTGGAATAAAAAGAGAATTAATATGGAATGTTTCTTATCCTGGAGGATCAGTGGCATCACTGTGACAGCAATGCATTTGTTTAAGATCATTTAAAAGTGATATGTGGAACATCAGTAAAGTTGGGTTATCTCTGGTTTTGTGGGATGATATTCCTGTTATAGATACTGTGAATGTGGGTCTGTGCATAAAGTTGCCATTGGTGTACCTAAGTCAATAGAAATAGTCTTTTGAAATGGAAGAGTTTTTTTTACTGGGGGTAGTAGCTGTCACTTATTAGTTTATAGGTAAATTAAGGAAGGCAGCCCTAACATGTACTGGGAATCAGATAGCTGCCTGATAATTAGGCAATGGTGCTCACTGTATGGGATGAGATGTATAAATCTTAGACTTCTGATTTCTGTTTTCTTAAGTATGTCAATATTTTGTGAGACTCGTTAAACTATGGTTGGAAAAGAGCTTTCTAATTTTGGCAATAATGCATTAATGTCTATGGCATGGCTGGTTTCCTTTGTCAAGAAGTGTACATTTTTTCCAAGTATGTATTATTGGTTGATAAATCAAAAACTTCATAATAAATATAATTTTCTTAAATGCAAACGGCCTAAACTAAGGTTGTACATACTTTCTTTTACAATAGTTATAATAATTTTTCATATACAGCAGTTTAGTAAATATTACAACATTTACACATTGTGTCTGTATTGCATTATTTACCAATCTTGGTGTATCTACAAAAAAGATCTAAATATTATAGGCTTCTTTGAGTTGGGAGAGATTTTCTAAGTATGGTACAAGCACCATAGAGGTGATTGCTAGTGGTGCATGAGTAGCATCCAATGCAAAACTGTTAGGAGTTCTCATTGGCAATCAGCTTAGATATGATACCCATATACAAACAAATATTAAAAAAACACACCAGAAACTTGGTATGTTCTACCGCCACATTCGCTACCTCACTCCATCTACTAGATTCCTTCTCTCTACCACATGTCTCATCCCTTCTCTCCTTTATGGTGCCCCACTCCTAACCAACCTACAATCTACTATTAAAACAAAACTCTTTTCCTGCTACAACAAAATCTCCAAATTCACCACTGGACACAGATCCTCCACTCATCATTGTATTGCCCTCCACAAACTAAATTGGCTAGAGCTGCCCAACTATCTTATCTACACTCAACTAATTCATGCTCAAAAACTCATCTTCAGTCCCTCTCTCTCTCTGCCCCTCCCTTGCCTCAACCTTTACAATGTACCTACCCAACAGACTCCTAAGAACCAATACTCAGAATCTGATTAAACTTCACAAACCTGCCCGTCCATCAGGCAAACTTTTACTTAGCACATTTCTGGAACTCCCTCCTACCTCATATTCGCCTCACCAGTGGCCCCTCCACCTTTAAAATTCTGCTCCACTCACACCTAACATCTCTCTGGGAATATTCATGTTCCCATCCTGCATAACATCCCCAGCAGCTACCTTACTCCCTACCCCTTCTCCCTTTCTCCTTTTATCCTAACTCAAATATCTACCTCCCCATTTAACTCTCTGTCTCTACTTCCCCTAACTCATCTCTCCCTACTTCCCCTAACTCATCTCTCCCTTACCTCATTTAACCTACATACCCACCTACCCCACTGATCATATTTTTCCTGTGGGAACATACATAGGGTAAATAGCTCTTTAGTTTTAATTGACTTGTAAATACCTACTTATTATTGTAATAGACTTAACATCTATGTTAGCAATGATAGGGACTATATATTTGTAAACTTTTAATAATTGTTATATAATTTCTGTTTTTATCTTCAACATTATATCATCATATACTTTTGTTTTCGTGTACTCTTCTTGTACTATAACAACCTCTTATTTTATATATTGTATCTATGGAGCTTTTCTTTCAAGGATTCCATTGAAAATGGGCTCCTTCGGCCCATCATGGCAAATAAACTTCAAATAAATAAATAAATAATGTACAGGCTCTAGTGACCCAGTTGTTAGTAATGCATATGTTATAGGAATCAGTGATCATTAATAAACGTGTATATGGTACAGGAATCAGTGAGCTGGGTACTAGTAATGGAGATGTTTGAAGTACAGGTATTGGAGAGCTCTTTTTAGCAATGTATGAGTTGTGTCATCCTCTGTATGTGCTCATGTATGTTCTGTAAGCTTTAGAATTTGTAGAATAAGAGTTGTCTATTATACTGGAATGCCGAGACCAGAGTGCCTTGTTGTGAGGCTGATCATTTTATTGGGAAAGATGGCTTAAGTTGCTTGAGTAGACCTGAGAGAGCTTGCTATCATGCAGAACAAGTTTTATCAGTTATCTACAGATTCAGCAGTTCTTACTGGCAGAGTGTTGGCACACTGGTGAACCTGGAAGAATGCTCCAGAGACTGATTTACAGAAAGCATATCTTGATTCAGGTGGCTGTCATGGGTGAATGATTTTTATGTGAAAATTGCCGAATCACTATTCTAATCCCAAACATATATGCCAGAACATGCTCAACAATACCCCTCTTTTGCTGAAGACATGGGGCACTTAGAAGGGGAGGATACTTTTAGAGCATGTAAGGGATTACATTATATGGTGGGGTTAGAGGAAATGCTCCAAGGTATAATTTCATGAAATGTAAGAATTTATGTTTTGTTAATTCCTTATACTGTCTAAAGTACCTACAGTAGATACTCAAATATAAAGATTAATAATTTGTTAAAAATTCTTCTAACAGTTGGTCAGAAGTGTAACATGTATATGAAGAAGTCCAGTGCTTCACCCACATTACACCAATGGAAGTAAACGGTATCAAGATATATATATATATATATATATATATATATATATATATATATATATATATATATATATATATATATATATATATATATATATATATATATATATATATACACACACACACACACACACACACACACACACACACACACACACACACACACACACACACACACACAAAGCACCTGATAGCTGCTGCTAAAGGTCTGGTGTTGAAAATTGTTCCATCATATTAGAGTGCTACATCATATTAGAGTGGAAGTGGCATGTCAGAAGGAGACAGGAATGACTTCTCATAGCTCAGGGTGAGAGAGGCGACCCATTATAATATTAGATATCAGTGTATGGCTTGTCTTTTAATTAATACCATGTGGACACAATACATTGGTATGATTCATGTGCCTTAGAAGAAACTAAAATACTGTATAAATTACAACAAATGCATACTGTGTTGCATCAAAACACACCTTAGTCTGTTGTTGTTATTTTGTCTACTATTTTGTTTATATTATGCTTATTTTTATTTTCCAGTGATATTCATATTTGCAGTGGGAGAGAAATGAACACTGATGTACTCTGGAAATGGGTATGCTAACTAGTACATGAGATTCATATGATGTTCCCTAAATAAGAAGAAAAGGTAGAGAAGTCTGAAGAAGGACCAATTAGTAATATCATGGGACTTAATACCATTCAGTTGGTCTTTTGATAAGGATTATGAAACAAAACTGGCAGATAGATGTGTACTGATATAACTAACTCATTGTATTGCATTAGCCTGCAGTTTTGGTATTGGCCTTAACTTGTTGTATATGTCATTTGCTAATTATTTATAGCTGAACCTGCATCTTTCACCATCTGTCGATTTAATATACTTACACTATAAATTGGCTTTTATGCATAGTCAATGGTATGTAAATTGTCTAAATGTGATGAATGTTGTCACCACCTTCGTTCTGTCTCTTTCTGTCACTTTGCATCTTATTACTTATTTGTGTTTGATACTCTATCTTAATTGGTCTCTCTGAAATGAAATTCATTCTATTGTACTGTTGATTATCAGTTATACTTCTGATTCTATATACTCTGACAATATAATGATTTCTTCTATTTTTTACACACTTTTCCTAAGGATGGACACTGTCCCTTATGAAGGTATTATCTCTTAGCATATCTGCATTATCTTCAGCATCCATCTTTCTTCTGTGACCTACATACATGCTTTCTATCTGCCTGCTTATCTCATTTTACTTTTTTTTCATTAACTATCTCTTTCCCTAATTCTGTTTTATTAATGTTTTTCTCTTTGCATCCTCATCCTTTAGTCTTCTTTCCCTGTATTCATCGAAATGACAAAAAATTGTGCAAAAATCTAGTATTTTCTCCAGGGCCAATGCTATATGAATGCTATGTCTGTGTTTTTATTTCTAGTAATAGCCTGTTGGAATAAATCTATGTGGGCATATTTTGTTTCTCTTCTATACTTCCAAACTTATGCATTTAATATTCTAGATTTTATCAGGTTCAAACTGGCTGCATAGCTTGTCTAGCAAATTTTGAAATTTTCATCTGGTACTGCAATGGCTCCATAAATATATATTATAGCTAATCTCCTGTTATATGTTAAACTATGCATAACTTAGCTCATATTTCTAATATCTTCACTATTTGTGCATGTTAAGTGTGCTGCTATATTTGCCCTCCAAAAATGTAATGGGTACGAATAAACTTAAAATAATGGATACGTTGACTTGTATTTAAAAAAAATTATTATCCAAAATACATAGATTTAAGCACTTTTGTCCCTATACATAAACCAAGACTTCTTCTGAACAATGCTCATTAAAACAACACAAGTTTAAATAATCTCATTAATTAAGTCACATGCTAAAAAGAACAAATCAAAAAGCAGAAGCATGGATAAATCCCATATCTTACTATAAAGACTTGACAGTATAATATTCTTCCTGGATGCAAAATCCTTGGTAATGAGACGTGCCACATAGAAGGACTTTCTGACCACAGTGGCAATGTGGTGGTCGAAGGAGAGGTTGCTGTCAACCTGTGTCCCCAGATCTCTTATAATCCGTTCAGTGGGCTCCCATCAATGTGGTAATTAGTGGGAACTGAGTTCTTCCCACAGGGGTGACTACGCATTTTTAGGCATTAAGCTTAAGGCCATGGTTTCAACATCAGTCATTATTCTCAGTGAGGCTTTTCTATAGGATATTTGCATCACTTGGGGAGTTAATAATGGCTCCCAGCTTGCAGTAATCTGTGCACTTGGGCAGCCAGAGTCACTCTGTGTTGGCCTGGATGTCTGAGAAGTAGATGCCAAACAGGAAAGGACCCTGGACCAATCCCTGTGGGACTCCACTTGTGACTGGTCGGCAGTCTGACTTGGAGTCCGCTACTTTCACACTGTGGGTTCTATCTGTGAGCCAATTTGCAACCCACCTAATGATATAGGGGTTGATGCCTAGCTTGGTGAGTTTATAAATAATTCCTGAGTGAATAATGGTATCAAAGGCCTTGGCCAGATCTAGGTAGTCTGTATGAACTGCCTTACCTTCATCCACAGCTTTGGTGACTGACTCAAAGAAGTCAACCAGGTTGAGCAGGCATGATCTGCCTTTCACAAAACCAAATTGCGTGGGATCTAGAGTTTGGAGATTCCCTATATCTTTGTTAATTAGGTCTATGATGATGCACTCCATAGCTTTACATATCAGACACGTCAGGCTAATGGAGAGATAATTTTCAGGGTCTGTAGTCGCTCCTCCTTTATGGACAGGGATGATGGTACCATTTGGTAGGGACAAAGCCTGAGGTGAGGCTGTGAGTGAACAGGGCACACAGTTGTAGTGCTAGTTCACTTTGTAATTTATGTAGAACAAAGCCAGGGATATTGTCTGGTCCCATGGAAGCTGTATTCCTGGCCTTGGACAATGCAGCTTTAACCTGTGCTGCAGTAATGACAGGTGCCTGGTATTCTTCCAGTATTGAGATTGGTCCTTTAGGGAGGGAGGGAGAGAGGGGTAACAGCACTGACTCTGTCAGCCTGTATGTTGCCAATATCTGTTGGCTTATTATAGGAAGTACCATTGTGCAGTAACTCAAAGCAAATTTGGGTATTGGCGTGGAGATTCTTGATATAACTATAGAGGGCTTTGTGGTTGTTTTTAGTGTCTGCTGCAATTCTGCCATCATGGCTGGCTTTGGAGGTTTTGATGAGGGATCTCAACTTTTTGTTGAGGCTAATAAGGGAATTTTTCCAGTCTTGGGACTTCACCTTTTTCTGCAACAGCTTCTTCCTTCTGTTGTAGAGTTTATTAATAGCAGAGGACCACCGGATTGGCTTCCTTTTTTTGGAGGACAGCGTCTTGGTTCTGATGGGTATGGCTAATTCCATGCATTTATGTACGTGTTCGTACAGTGCATCAGTGTATGATTCAGCAGTTATGCATCTATTTTCCATTGGCATGGGTGCCATGAAGTTAGCCACCTCTGTTTTTAGGAGTCCAAAGTCAGCTTTGGAAAAGTTTTTCATGGTGGATACTTTTGTATGGGGTGTGGGTGAGATGTGGATTTCCATGCTGATTAGTTTGTGGTAGGATCTAACCAGGGAGAAATTGACTACTGGTGTCAGATTTAATCAGAATTAAATGTTAGGACCAAAAAATTAGTAAATTTAACACTGTCATGTTTAACTTCTATGTCAGAAATTGCATGTAAATCTTGCTCAACCCATAAAAGCGGTTTATATTGAGTACCCCATACTCTGATTACCAATGCTTGAATGCCATTAAGAAAGTTAACAAGGTAACTTATATTTAAAAACATATCAAACAGTTTATCTACTTCTTCCAAAAAAATTTCAAAATATGAGAGCATTCTTGCAACCCTCACTAATTGTCCCTTAAAAAACAAAACAGTTACCCTGCCAGTAAATGTGGGAACTCAAAAGAAGTTGACAATTGAGATAGAAGAGAAAATAGCATAACAGGTTAACAGCTTCAAGTATCTAGGAGGGGTGGTTTATGAAAAGAGAAGTCTGAATGAGGATTTCAAAGCTAGAATAAGAGGTGTGGAAGCTAACTGGCAAAGAGTGCACGGGGAAGTATATGACAGAAGAATGCCAAAAAAAAAAACGAAAAGTAAGGTCTACAAAACAGTGGTGAAACCAGAAATGGGCAGTGAAGGCAGAGTAGTTGATGAAGCTTAAGCTGAAGGAGTTAAAATGTTTGAAATTACTAGCAGGATACACATACACTGGGACAGATGAAGAAATGAGGATATTACAACAGGAGCCAAATTTGTCCCCAGTTACAAAGAACATAAAGAACAGATTATGATGGTTTGGTCACATGAGAAGAAATTCAGAATATGATTTGGTGGCAAAGATTTGGGAAAGTCTGAAAGAAGCTATGAGGAGACAAGGGCATTTGGATTGCATGAGATAAGACCTGTGACAGCCAGACATGAGTATGAAAGAAGATTGGAAAGTGGCAGTGAAGCAAAAGAGGTATCAACAGTTCATGTGACACCCCGACCCTATGCAGAAAAATGACAAAAGGGGAGTTGACTATGATGATAATGATGATGATTTTTTGGGTCTATATTAAAAGACAGAAGAGGTGTTTTATTGAACGCCTCTTGGTTGACACATAAAGAGCAAACACACTAAAGCGCAAAACCTCAAAACAGCGATTTCTTTCCCTGGGAAAGAAATCGCTAGCACAAACACACACACACTTTCAAACATAACAATGTGGGGGGGCTATGCCCCCCCACCCCCTCAACTAAATATACCAACTCCGACATCGCACTACAGTGAGAAAAGGGGCAAACACATGGGGATGGCCAAGCGATTTCTTTCCCAGGGAAAGAAATCGCTGTTTTAACCATTCGCGCTTTAGTATGTTCGCTCTTTATGTGCCGACCAAGAGGTCTTTTAATATAGATCTGATTTTTTATGGTTAACAGATGTCATGGAGCATGCCTATCTTGTCTTCTATATTTGTTTTTATAGGTCAAAATATACAGACTGTTGTTGTTCGATGTTTTTTAAATGTTAATGATACAAGCACACAGCCAGTTTTCAATTTAATTCAGTTTATTTATCTTTTAACCAGTTAAACAAACTAGTTTTGGAATATTGTCAGCTATCACCCCAAGCCACATATGGAAGGTTCAAATATGTGGCACCACTGCTAAAATTAATGTAGGCTATGTAAAAGAACTCAATGACACAATTATGAAGAGCTTTCATAATCACAAAGGAGTTCCTAGTTGGAATGAGTGTGCATCAGGGCTCATCTTTGAGCTCACTGCTGCACTATAACTCCTGCTGGTTGCCAGTCAATGGAGCTGCCAGATTATTTCCCAGTATAACAAAAGATTCTGACAGTCCCTTGTAAAGGGACTTTGATTGATTTGTTCCAACACATAGAATATGAATTTATCAAAATTGACACATTTCAAAGCGTGCCTCACCAAGGCATTTTTTTGTCTTTTTTAGTTATACTGTAAGTGTGTTGATACATCCTCTTATTAAGTGCATTGTTGGCTTTACTGATGTAAAACACAGGACATGACACACACCAAGCCACATAAACAACTCTGTTGAACCAGCAATTGTATCTGCTGCGAGGAGTATTCTCTTTGAACTACATTTTGACAGCAGTTAAGTTTATTTGATGTTCAAACACATGCATTGTATATTCAGTTGATCACTTGACAATCATTTAATATATGTACATTTATGTAGGGATCCAAGACATTTGGTTGAATGCTCATTTTGCTGAATGACACATGATGGAATTCAAATGGTTAAACCTTTTAGTTTTCAAGACCATTTGAGTCAAAGCCAATTTCTTTGAATGTGGCAGAAGTAAAATAGGTAGTAATACATGAAGTAGCTTTATGTGATGATTGGTGTTACAGAATTATTGCTGACATGGTTTCCATTTGTGCACTGACAATGATTCCTTATGTGTGGTATTTTCACTTTTATCCTCAGTTGTGCAACCATGGAGTTAGTGTAGTTAAGTAAGAGAAGTGTGAGGGGAAGACCCATACATGGTTGCAAAAAAATCTTGTTGAAACATTTTCCCTTGATGATTTTCACTTTATGATGTTTCAGTCAAATGAGCTTTCACCCATATGATTTCAGCTATTTGGGATTCAACCAAATGGACATTCAACCAAGTGGCGTGTGTTTGTGTGTGTTTGTGTGTGTGTGTGTGTGTGTGTGTGTGTGTGTGTGTGTGTGTGTGTGTGTGTGTGTGTGTGTGTGCGTGTGTGTGTCTGTGTGTGCATGTTTGTGTGTGTTCTTGGCAGAGCATAAAATTAAAAGACCACAAACTCCTTTGTAGAATTGTTCGATTTATCCCCCAGGAAACAAATATATCCACCCCTGAAGACATTCTTTACTGGCTCTCAGACAATATTACGAATGAAACAGTCATCTTAGGTGGTGTTAATATTAACTAGTGTACTTTTTGTTCTTACTATCCGTCTTCTAGAATCATCCTTCATGGCTTCATACAAACAGCTAATTACTTCTGCTACTCTCTGCAACAAATCACAGGATACTACTCCCATTCTTGACTGGATTCTACTCCCTTATCCTTGCAATTACCCCTTAGTGATCACTATCTTACATGTGCTGTCAGATGGATCCCTATCAGATTATCAAAGTTATAAAAATTCGAAAGTCATATGGTCAGGACATACAATTGAAGGTTTGAAACTTCACATGTTTTGAATGGAGATCGCGGTACAGCACTGAACAGGAAATTTACCCTTTTCCGCAATGTAGTGTGATCTTGGAGTTGGTATATTTAATTAGCAGGGGGTGTGGGGGTGCAGGATCTATATCATAAGATCGAAGTTCTCTAACATAGAACGTTATTATATCGAACCCTAAGCGCCGAAGTGTGAAAACATCGAACAGTCAGAATAGCAAATTTTTTCCCAGGGAAAGAATTTGCTATTCCGAGAAACATACACATAGCACAAACACACACAAAAAACAGCCATCCACACACATACACTTAAAATTTTACACCTAAACTAAACTTTACATACAGTACTAGCTATCCACTTACCTTAACTGAACCCTAACCCTAAGGTCCGTCACTATCGCACACTCACCTCACCCACGCCCTAACCCTAACTCACCTAACCCGCCCCTAACCCTAACCTACACACAATCGCACACTTACCTGAACCCGTGCCCTAACACTAACGTCCACACAACTGCACACTTACCTGACCCGCTCCCTAACCTAACTCACCTAACCCACCCCCTAACCCTAACCTACACACAATCGCACACTTACCTGAACCTGACCCTTAACGCTCCAACATATTGAACACTTGAAACAGCGAAGCCACAGCAACTGCCCACCAAATTCTTTCCCTGGGAAAGAATTTGTTTTCCTGCAACTTCGCTGTTTTCAGCGTTCGACATTACGGGTTCGATATTATAACATTTGATGTTAGAGAACTTCAATGTTATAATATAGACCTGGGGGTGCAGTGGGGCTTTTGCCTCACTGCAAAAATGTTAAAAATAGAATCTTTTTTTTTTTTAATGTTTGAAGTTCGAAACTTCGATAATCTGCCATAGATCCACTGTCAGACATATTACTAATCATCCCAAAACCCCACATTTACAAAAATGGTCGTAAACTTCCAAAGTATAAACTTGAATCATTTTTAGCTGGACTATTCTGAAAACTTTGCCAATAGATAAGGTAGTAGAATGGTTCAATTCAACCTTTTTAGGCATCCTAAACAGCCTTGTACAACTACATAGAAAGAGAGTAAAATCTAACTTTGTCCCTTAGCTTACTAATCAGATTAGAAATGTTATGCAAAATAGAGACAAGGCATGAAAACAGTGGCAGAAACTTAAAACTCCACAAAAAGTACAGTGCTTTAAAGAATTTCAACCTTTACTAAAAAGCAAATCAACCATGATAACAAATAATACTATTCTAATTTAGAAAACCACTATAGGTGTAACACAAAAACATTTGGGTCTTCCATTAAACAAATTTTACACAAAGGAAATAACAATGTCCTTAAGCCACATCCCAATAACGCCCCCTTAGAAACAGCCGCCATGTTTAACTCATTCTTCATCTACAGTATAGTCGCCCTCACAAATGAATCCTTTTCTGACTGCCGTGACTCATGTCTACTCAGTCTCCACTAATCCCCCACCGTCACACAAAAATGAGTCTCTACTTCCTTCATAAAAAAAATATTATGCATACTTAAACCCTGCTCCCCCTCTGCCAATAACCTTTCTGTAGAATACCTCAAAATTGCTGCTACTGGCATATCCAGTTTCCATCCCTATAAACAGGTCAATACAGGAACTTTATACTCCTATGATCTGAAAAAAATGTCATTGTCATATCATCCCGCTCCAGACAGGTGGGATTTTTATAGGGATATTTCATTTCAGAGCCATTGTCATTTTATCCTCCTTTCCAAAATATTGGACAATGTGTCCATAAACAACTACTCCAGCATTCTTAAAGGAACAATTACTAACCAATACTCAACATGGTTTTAAACATGCCCGTAGCAGAATAACTGCCCTCCTAACTTTTACAGATAACATAAATAAAGCCAAGGATAGAAGTAAACTCATATCTTCCTTATTCCTAGACTTATCAAAAGCTGCTGACACTGCGTCTCATAAAAACTCCTACTACAACTGCTCACAATGGGTATCTCACAAGCTACTCTTCAGTGGTTTAATAATTATTTCTCAGAGCATTACCAGGCAGTCAAATGAAATTTTATGCTTTCCCCTTATCTACCCATCAGTACAAGTGTCCCATAAGGCTTTATCCTTGCTCCTCTTCTATTTAATATCTTTATAAACAACATTCATCCTTCTGTACAACAAGCATCTTTTTGTACAGTATGCAGACAATTCCCCATTTATCTGCCCTTTCAGACAGTCTAGAAAGGTTAGAAAAGATTACACAACATGCTCTACTCTACTGAAAACTGGCTTTGTACCTTCCAACTACCTCTTAATCCAAAGAAAATAGACCTAACTTTATTTTTGTCATATCATTTACTCATGAGAAATACAACTTTAAAATCACATCCCTAAACAAGACATCAGTTGAAGTAAGGTCCCATGTAAAACTGCTGGGTGTTACAATAGATGACAACCTCATGTAGGACCTCCACATGCAGAGCAATATAAGAAAACTCACAAAAAAATAGAAATGCTTTACAGAGCCAAACAGTTTCTGACTACATCAACGAGTCAATATTGCCACAGCATAGCTACTCCCTTCTCTATTATATGATTCTTCTATCTTGACTAACCTTCATGCTCCCCCTAAAATCTAAGATAGAAGAGTGTTACAATAAGGTAGCTAGATTTGCATCTAGTATAAGTCACAGAACATATCACGGTTCTGCTCTAAAAACTCAAAATTGTCTAGAATTATCCCACCAAGTAAACTACACCCAACTTCTCTTAACACATAACATTATATTTAATCCCACTTCCTGCCCAGCTACAAGTATAATTCTCTACCAGTACCTCCAAAATCATCACATTCCATCTTCTTACAAAATGTACTTGATATCTATAATCCTTATAAAAACTATGATCAAAGTCTGTACTCACATTATGGTAGCAACAGTCTAGAATATGATCCCTGTACCAGTCAAGCCAATACACATTCATTTACTTACGTTACAACTAAAGGAATTCCTTTCTGACTCCTGGCTTTGCACATGCTGCTCTCATGACTATTAATTTCAGCTCCTTCTCCTCTGATACCTACATACACCCTATCTCTCCTTTACCTTGTTTTATTTGTCTTACTCGTATGCTTATTTCCCTTAATCTTAATCTTAGTTGTACCCTTTATTTCTCCCTTGTACCATATCTACTCCACGTATCACCTCTAACAAACACTTATTTCTCACTCTCCCCCCTTCCACTCCTCCTCCGTATCCACTATTTGGATGCTCCACTCTGACATTTGTTTTATAAGTGAGTAATAAACTTGCACTTACAACATGTCAGCAAGTTTCAGTGTTACATGATATTGTATTAATCTTGTTTTACTGCTGCTAAATGTATATTCTACTACATGTCATGTGTATACTAATATTTGCACTACTCTATGTATTTATAGTATATTGTAGTACAATGTCAGTTTCATATAGGCATATGTATCTTCTGTTCAGATATTTGTGGAGCTTTTCTCCCTGGCCTTCATTGAAAATGGAAAAAATTATCCATTTGGACTTTCCTGGTAAATAAATGTCAATAAATAAATAAATAAATAAATAAATACATACATACATATATACATATATACATAAATACATAAATAAGTTCAAAGTTTTCACAAGTCTGTCATAGTCTAGTTATGGTGGATGTCTCAAAGGGAGCCAAACGTGAGTAAAGAATTGGGGCTTTCAGAACAGCAGTTAATTGGCAAAGGAATTTGTATTGAGTTACTTATGCTAATATTTCAGAATCATGTTTGTTGTGATCAGGTATCTTCCAGTACGATGCAGAGTATTATTCAAGAAATGCCTTCTGGTTGGGAAAGGACAGTCTACCCATTGTTGTATCGATCCATCTGTCATCCTTTCTGTATTTATGTAGTTACTTATTTACTTCCATTTATTGACCAGGGTAAAGCACTGATCACAATTAATCCTAATCTTGCTTTTACTTTATTTACGCCATTTTCAGGCTAACTTTGCGAAAATCATACAACCCTCCAAAAATACACTACAAAATAAAATAGTGAGGTATAGATGAAAATACTCAAAATATGTATATAAAGAAAATTAAGGTAGCATAGTGGCAGACACTGGCAAAAAATAAACTGTTCATTTAACAAATAAAACGTATACAGAAGCAAATACTTAAAATAAGGCCCAGATCTTCCTGGAATTCCTTAACTTAAACACCCTGGATCAGCTGTTAAACTCCCCTACCAGAGGTGAAAACATATTGGACCTGGTCATCATCAACATGGGAGACAGGTGTTCCACACTGGAGGTCACCCTTCACTGGTTAGATCAGAACATAAACTAATCACTCTGGATGACCACACCCCACCACCACCCCCAACTAAGGAAACCACAGTAAAAACTTTTCTAAAGCAAACTTCACCTTACTGAAGACAGAGGCGATAAGTTTCACAGCACCTACGCTAAAGGATAATGCTGCCCAAGATGCAGAAACCTTTACAAATGCACTCTATGAGCACCTACAAGGATGCATGGATTGTGCCATTCCTAACAAAACGAAGACTCACTCCTCTAAGAGAAGGAAACCAGTCTGGTGGACCCCTGCCATAAACAGGCTATACAATAGAAGGAGGAAACTAGTTCAGAAAAAAAGCAAATCCTAAGAAGGAAAGACATCCCTGATCAGTATCAGTAAGAAACTAAGGCCCCTCATAAAATCATCCAAGGCTAACTTTGAAAGAAAAATAGCCAAGGATTCAAAAGATAACCAAAAAGCCTTATTTAGCTATGTTAAGAATCTAACTGGCAACTCGCAGATATGCACTGAACTAGTGCAAAATAGCACAAAATATACTGAACCTACTGATATTGCCAACATTCTGGCAGATAGATTCAGTGCAAACTTCAACCCCCTCTCACCCCTAAAATGGCCCACAACAATACTGGAAAAGTGTAGTGTCCTGGAAATCACAAATGCACAGGTGAAAAAAGCCCTTTCAAAAGCCAAAAACACAGCATCAATGGGGCCAGATGGTGTCCCAGGCTATGCCTTGCACGAACAACAGAACAAACTAACCCCCCCCACCTAAACACACTGCTCAACCTAGCCTCTCCACAGGCTATGTGCCCATAGAATGGCGCACAGCAACAGTTATTCCACTCCACAATGGAGGGGCCACAACTGACCCTGGTAATTATCGCCTCATAAGCCTGACTAGCCTGGTCTGCAAGACTATGGAGCACATCATCATGGAACTCATTAACAAAGACATTGGGAACCTCCAAACACTTGACCCGACCCAGTTCGGCTTTGTTAAGGGCAGATCATGCCTACTAAACCTGGTTGACTTCTTTGAGACAGTCACCAAGGCCATAGATGAGGGAAAGGTGGTTTACACAGCCTACTTTAACTTCACCAAGGCTTTCGACACCATTCCCCACTTGGGTATTACCGAAAAACTCACCAGCCTGAACATAAACCCCTACGTCACGAGATGGGTTGCCAACTTGCTTACAGACATAACTCACACAGTAAGAATAGTGGCTCCAGGTCCGACTGTAAACCAGTCAAAAGTGGTGTCCCACAAGGCTCGGTCCTAGGACCCCTACTGTTCGGCATATACTTCTCAGAAGTACAGGCAAACACAGGAGGACTATGGCTAACCAAGTTCGCCAATGACTGCAAACTGGGAGCCATAATTGACTCTCTAGCTGACACGGACATCCTCCAAAAGGGCCTTACTGAGACGGACACCTGGTGTCAAAGTCATGGCCTCAAGCTAAATGCCAAAAAATGCATAGTCATCCCATTTGGGAAAACAAAACACCCACAAATTACCACATAGGTGACAGCCTCTTTAATGCAGAAGAGGTAAAAAGAGATTTGGGGACCCAGGTAGACAATCATATTGCCAAAGTAGTTAGGAAATCCTTCTATGTGGCCCATCTAATTACTAAAGGGTTCACATCTAGAAATAAAGAGGTTATAGTGCCCCTCTACTCGTCACTCATCACACCCATCATAGAGTACAATACCCCATTTGGGATGTACCTCACAAGACACTTCCAAGAGCTGGAAAGACCACAAATGTACCTCATCAAGAGGATTGCTGGCCTCAAAGATATGTCCTATGCAGCCCGACTGAAAAAACTCTGGCTGTACTCAGTGGCATATCGCTTACTCAGAGGTGATCTCTGCCTGATTTACAAAGCCACATCCAAGTCAGAACTGATGGACATGCTCCACCTAAAGAAATCCAAGTCACTGCGAGCCACGCGCTCTAGTGAGCTAAACCTCGCCACAACAATAAATAGAACATGCTGGAGGGATAGATTCCTGTCACAGAGACTCCCCATGCTTTGGAACAAAATTCCAAACTACATTAGGCAGAGCCCCTCACTAACACTCTTCAAGAGAAACCTTGACGAGTGGATGGATAACAGAAAATACAGCCCTGGGATCACTTCATTGACTCTGCTTGACAGAGGATCAGTTAATTAATCAATGGGGCGGCGAAAGCAGACACACTCTGGCTAGGCTTATAAATGCCCTCGGGCAGGTAGCCTAGCACCTACCTATGAACCTATGAACCTATAAACATACCAAGATGTTTAAGGCATTATTGACTGCAGAAAACTGTCCATTTAACAAGAATGATATATACACTTGAAGAAAGAATGGTCAATGAAACTAGGTTTTGATGTACTTACTGGTCAATTATTTAATTCTGGCTGTTCAGATTATAATTTTCCAAGTTATAGTAGAAGAAAGTTAAAGATTTTTAGATAATACTGTTAATGAACGTAATGAACGATGGACTTCTTGCACATGTAGTTTTGTAATTTATCAGAGATATGGTTGTGCAGGAGTTAGTATTTTAATTAAGCTGAGGGGACAGAAAGTCCCACCAACACACACACACACACACACACACACACACACACACACACACACACACACACACACACACACACACACAAACACACACACACACACACACACACACATAGATATACCATTGCTGGAACATTTCAACGTTTCTACTGCAAACTGTTCACGGTACTGTGACTTGGAGAAAAGGAGAATAGCCAGGATTTGGGCAATTATAAAGCATCTTCCAGGATATAGTTCCCACGTATGTTTCCTCCTTCTCACAACCACCCCAGACAGTGGATTTTTCTGGACTGTATACTTTTCACAATAGTGAAAAAACAGCTCTAAATGATGGGCTTAAGTAAAAAAATAAATAAATAAATAAATAACTATAAACCAAGCTAAACATGCCATGACTACTTGCATTTTAGTATAGTTCATTGTACAAAATAAATATATTATTTTTAAAAAAGTGCACACCATGGTATTTGTAATGTATGCATGGCTCCATCCTTATGGAGAAGTACCATCTGTAAAAATTGGGTCTACTACATGTATTTCAGATACACATTCACGCTTCAACTCACTAATTTTGGCAAGTGCTCTAAATACCAGTAACTCATTTCCTGCAATGCTAACCATCCCTACAAGAACCCTGATTCTAACCCTAAAAGCTCCCATCCAGTGCCTAACTCTGAAATCCCCTCCCTAACCCTAAACTCCCAATCGCTCCCTAAACCTAAAGGTTCCCATCCCCCTCCCATTCTGGCTTGCTTCCTGAACCTAAAATCCCCTTCCCCACTTCCATCAACAATTGCTCCCTAAACCTAAAATCCCTGTTCCTCTCTCATCCATGATCACTCCCTAAACCTAAAATCCCCATTCCCCTCCATAACCCTAAAGTCCTTATCTCTCTGTAAACCTAGAATTCCTGTCCACCTACTTAACCTTGAAGTCTGCACTACTCTCCTCATCCCCCTGTTTAAAGAAAACTGCACCATCCCACTTCCCTTCCCACTCCCCTTCCCCACTTACTAGTTGTGTGGTGAGCATTTTCTTCCAGCAATCTGCTAGGACGCAAGCAGATGGTGCAGCAACTACATGGCTTAAATCACTTTTGAGTTTGAGCATGAGCAACTGGTAAATCGTGGTTACAGATGTTTAAGTCCCTGGCTGTGAGTTACTGGAATCTAATCAGCTGGGGCTCACCGGCTGTAGGGATCCCATGAAAAATGATGCACAGAGGTGTGCCTGCCAGTAAAATGTTTTACATCACTGTTTTAAGTATTATAATCTTTCTTTGCCTCTCCTGTATCCCCCTTGCATACTTGTCTTCATATTTGCCTAAGATCTGTCTGCCATAAATTCAGTATCATCATTATTGTATTTGTAGCTATAAGACTTTATTCTGGGTTTTGCTTTCAGCTTCTTGTAATTGTATTTTTCAGAGATGGTCCACTTAGATTTAAGAGTCGGAGTGTAGTCTGTTCATAATCCTAACCGACTAATCAAACCTGGTGCTTCTGAATGTCCCAGATAATTGTTTCTATCATTTCTGTCTCTTATACCTATCAGACTTTTAACATTTAAGTATAAAGAAAATAATTTATTTGCCCAGACTTTCTACTCTCCACTTAAGCAGTGTATGAACCCATAAACTGTTGTGTTCAAAATTTCGAAATGCAATAGCAAACAGTACTGTGCTTCTTTGCATACGTTACTATTAGAAGACTTCATAAGCAATCCTAGCAGGTAGTTATGAGCTTCCCTACTTCACTATTAAAAGAGATCACAGGCAATCCACCAGTATGATAAAAACAAGTCCTGGTATATACAGAGATTGATATCTGCCATACAAACAGAGAGCATGTTTATGAGCTCAGAGCCAAAATGATGTATTTATTACCAAGTTTATTTTTGCATGTGTTGTATAAGCAGGTTTATCTTATGGTGTAAGTTTACAGCTGAGGGCAAGCTATAGCTTAAACTGGAGTTTACAGCGAGATGGAAGTGGCATATGTAGGCTATTTCTCCTGCACAAATATATAAATAGAACTGTACCCTCATACCTAACAGGTCACTTTATCTTGGAATCTATGCTTTGGCTGTGAGAGATACCGACTAGCTAGAAAACATCATATAAAATGTGAAAAATCAATCATACATTTGTTAAATCCTTGCAGGCATGAATATCAGTGCAAAATTCTGTTCTGTGGGCAACTTCAAGGCCACATTGAAACTGTTCTTGCACTCTGAGACCTAATATATTTACATATTATATTTTTGAACTGTATGTATCATTTATAAGACAGACTACTAATACCTCTAGCTAAGCTGTATCAGTTTGTGGTATATACTATAGTACTATGCACTTTATATATTGCATCAGTTTATGATATAGCTCTCACAGCTATGCAAAACACTTTATATATTGTAAGATAGCTAGCGTGGAAAATTTAAATAATTAAATAAAATGAAATAGAAAGTATTTATAACCCCTACTGCTTAACATATCATAATGGATCTGCATATTTCCTGCTTGGGGGGTAGAAATAGTCAGATGTGTAGTAGGAAAGAATCTTAGAACTATACTAGCAATTGCATTTAGATGGGCTGACAGTCTGGTATATCCAAAAACATTGACACTACATTAAGCTATCTGATCAGAAGGTGACGCATGTTCAATCCCAAATGCATATACTGGACACAGGGCTTAGATGAAAGTGCATGAGAAAGAAAGAATGTCTGTTAATCAGTGAAAGGGTTACATCGATGCCAGATCTGGACAGCAAAGCTTAAATTCCTTAAAATAATCAACTCCTGGAGTAGGTCAAAAGGACAGCTAAATCTGATGTTATCCACATTTTATTTTAATAGTGTATTGTCCCCATAAATCACTTAATATGTCTTTCAGGTAAACAGAGGATTTAGCTGATATTATTTTTAATCTGTCATAAAATACAAATGATTAAGAAGTCAGATATAGCTCTTAATAACCTTATTTCACTCAGAAAGAATTGCTTTCTTTATGGCTAAGCACAACAGACATACTTTTTGAAATGTATGGGTGCAACCTCAGCTTAGTCTTTGAAGTCATTAATGTCAAGATAATAAATGTTTCCATTTAAATCATATCTATTAGACTATGCCTAAAGGAAAGAAAAAGTATATATGCCTGCAAACAACTCTTGCATGGAAACATTTACATTTTCTGCATGGACCTGATCTTATACCCTCCCCCAGTAAACAACTGTCTCTTAAAATATTTTTATTCACCCTGTATCTTTCAGTCATGACAACTAGTACACAAATGAGCTAATGAACCCAGCATGAGAATATCTGACTCTGGCTGACATGGTGATATACATGCACTGTAGCTTGTGCAGCTTCTAGAAGATTCTTGGTGAGGTATAAATATGTTCTCTGACTTTCTTTCCTATTCCCCTTGTACAATAGTCCTCTTTTTCTTCAGGGATATCCCTGCCAGTACATTGAAGTGAAGTCATATTCTATACATAGTCAGAAGTACTCATTTCTAAGTGTGCTCACTTTCAGTGAAGGAATGCATTTGGAGTTCATCCTGCATTTGTTGTGGCACTACAATTTCATAAACCTGTCCCTGACATCATAATTGAAGCAAATATGAATAGTTTCATATGTTTTCAAAAATGGATCTTATTGCAATTATATACTACCTGATTTTGACAGCAAATTTGTAATTATAGTTTATCACTGCTAAATATATTCTGTTTGCTGATTCAATGGCCTTAATAGAAGGCTATTTTAGAAGTGTTGTGTAATATATGTGCATAATATACCTGTATAATACTCATTATTAAACACCTGCACTTTCCTGCAAATAGATATGTAGATAAAATGGTCCACAAAGTTAAAAATCAGTCTAGCCCTGTACAGGACAGTGATAAAGTGATATTATCGATTTTGCCATGAGCCACAGCAGTGAATTCCCAAATGATAGTGCCAGATGTGTTCAGTTTTATTGAAAAAAAAAAAACACATGAAAAAAAGTATAAAAAGGTAGTTGAACCCTTGCAAGGAAAGCTTGTCAGAAGTGCAGACTGAAATATTTATTTAGTATATATACTGCACTGACCACATCAAACTTCCTGTACTGTCCAGAAATCCCTCTTCATTTTAACTAGGAAGTCTTACTCGAATGCAGTTAAAACAGTATGATATCCTGACTCACATAGTGATGAACAGTGCAATGCAATGCTTTGAGGCATATCCCATATTATTATGTATCATTACATCATCACATCATGGATGACATAATTTGTTTAGAGGGCATTCTAAACTTTCACTTACTTGCAAGGAGAACATCTGACTAAGTCCAAGTTGAAATGGCTTGCAGTTATGTATATTATTTATTTATTTTGAATCTGTTAGCTAGGGTAGAGCACTGATCTCACTGGATCCATTTCAGTCTCAGCCCAGGGAAAACACAATGACATGAATATCATCTGCATAAGATATGATTTTTAAAGAAGGAAGGTCTGTTGGAAGATTATTTATGAATAGAGAGAATAATAGGGTCCTAGTATAGATCCTTGGTGTATGTCTGTATTAAGAGTGACAATTTTAGATAAATAGTTATTATTTATTCATTGATTTTTTTTTTTTTTTTTGCATTTCTTTATTAGGATAGTCTGACTGGGCAAGAGCTTATCCTTTTCAGCAGAGGTCCTGAGAAAAAAGTTCTACCAACTTTATAACTAAGATATACATAGTTAACAAATAACATTAAATCATAGTTCAGTGCAGAAATTCTGTAATTGTTACATAAGAATTATAATGAAATAAAAGACAATTATATGCATGCTTTTACATACTAAAGTTAAAATAAAATAATGTATGAAAGATATTTCCATGGAGGTATTTCCATACAGTTTCCAGTTAGTTACACTCTGAGGTGGTTTACATTCTTTGCAATGTAAAAGCAAGTAATCAGTTCACTAGAATGACTATATTATACTTTGACATGCACTTTATTGCTTGATTGCTTGATTGATTGATTGATTGATTGAGTGATTGACATTTGGTGACCGGGAAAGTCCAGCTGGTTCAGAGACCCATTTTCAGTGGAGGCCCAGGGAGAAAAGCTCCAACAAAGTAAAACATTTTACATAGCAAAAGTATTACATAGTAAAATATAACATGTAAATAAAACAGAACATATGTAGGATTACACAAATTGCTACATAAGTTGTTACAATAATTTGCACTTCAGTTACATAGGAGATGTTGAAACATCACTACAGTAAGTGGTGTAGCTTGATTGGCACAATACCAATGAAAGAGATTTGAAAAAGAATATATTAACTGATGGATTATCTGAGGTATGAAGAAAAGTTAGTGTAGTAATTATTGATAGAAATAGGAGAAGTTAATGGTGTTTTATATTGAAGGGCATTATTATTGGTTATGAGGTGTAGGGTTGGAGGAGAAAGTAAGGGTTAGATTTGGATGTTTGAGGGGTATGGTAAGCAAATAGTCTGAAGGAGGAATAGGAGAAATGTGGATACAGGGAGTTTAAGAAAAGAAGAAGTGAGAGGTTATGAAGGATAAGAAGAATATAGGAGGTAATTAGAGGTAAGTGAGTTGAAAGTTAGAAAAGGGCATAGTTTGGCTGATGGATAAAGGTTTGAGACAGAGATGAGTTTGTTTGATTAAGACGAGGGGTGTGGCTATATATTTGTTTTAGAGCAAGGGCAGGTGTGTATGTTAAAAAAGTGTTTGTTGAGTGTAATCTTGAAATGTTTGAAATTATCTATACTAGTGATATGTTCTGGTAGAGTGTTCCATAGTTTTGCTATAGCATAGAAATAAAGACACTGGCTGGCTCATATATAAGGTTTGTGTACACTTATTAGTTGTTTATCTAGGGAATGGAGAGGTCTGGTAGGAATGTAGGTATGCAGGATAGATCTTAATGTGGGACAGGTGTCTGGCTTGTATATTATTTTGTGTGCAGTAGATAGTTGCAAATAGTCAAGATGGCATGAGAAATTAAGACAGCTGAGCTCTGTAAGAGCTTTGCAGTGGTGGGAGCAGTATGATAAGCCTGTAGCAAATTGTAGGTTGGTGAAAATAGGAGCTCCATATAGTAGAGAGGAGATGAGGTAGGTATTGGCTTGGGTTCTTTTCATAGAAGGATCTATAAAGTGTTAGTGTCTGTAGAGTGTTCCAAGTTTGAAATGTTTTTTTTTTTTATCACGTTATGTATGTGCTTTATAGCTTGAAAAACACAGTAGTCGAAGACAGAATAAGGAATGGTACTTTCAAAAAGGACCAAGCAGAGACAATAATAAGTACCAGTCCGACACAGCTGCAGGTAAAATCCACAAAACTTTAACTCCTTTACTTTTACTTTTTGTTTTTATTAAAGTTTTGTGGATTTTACCTGCACCTGTGTCAGACTGATACTTATTATTGTCTGTACTATGTGCTTTATAAGACTGATTTTTAACACTTTTGTACTTAATAAGATAGCTTTACTTTATAGTAATGTATAATATTAGGTAGGTTGGTTTATTAGCCTGGTGTGGTACATGTATACAGCCAGGAGTCATTGAGGTACTGTTTAGGTTGTGATTTTAGTTTGTGTATTTGTCTTAGGTGAGATGGGAGGGAGTTCCACAGATCTGAGACATAACTAGAATATAAACAGTATCCTGCTGTATTGTTTGACTTGATAGCGATTAGTAGAGATTTATCAGTAGACCATGATGCTGCAGTGGACCTGCGATGCTCTGATTTGGAGATAGCTTTCAAACCATTTAATAAGGTTTTGACAAAAGTGAAACTTTGACAGTTTGTTGAAAAGTAGGTTGTGGCTAACTGTTTGAATGCCCTGACCATGCCTACAGAAATTCCTGCAGTGACACATCTGTCATTGACATTGCTATATCCAAACAGAAAGTCTGTGACATTGAATGAGGCAGCAGTTATGCTGAAGGAGTTTCTGCAACCATGTTATTTATCTGATAAGTGTCCATAGTTATTTATATGTTTTAGTAACTGTTTATAAAGTATTTTCTCAAAGATTTTAGCAAGTGGGCAGAGGGTGGAGATAGGCCTTGAGGAGGGTATTTTTTAGTAGATTGTGTGTGTTTTAGTGGGGCTGGAAAAATTCCATTAATGAGTGAAAACTTATAAATGAAGGTGAGAGGCATGATGATTTCGTCAGCTGCTTTCCTGAGGAAAGCACAATGCAGTGTAAGGAATTTAGACTAGAAGTGTTTTGAGTTTTTAAGCAGGGCTCTAGTTTCCTTTGCAGTGATTTTTATAAAATGGAAAATAGCAGCATATTCAGCAAGTGCATACAGCAGTGGTTAAGGATTTGCGTTGGGGGAGGTCTGGTAGTTGCATGTTAGGCTAAATGAGTTGGTCATATCTTTAATGGATGAAGTGAGAAAGGATTTGTATTCTTCAGCAGGGTTATTGGAAGTGTTATAAGTTAAGTGAGGGGGCAGTTGCAGGTTTTAGCAAGTTGTCTAGTTAGCTGCTTCAGTTACGTCTAGAATGGCTTAGGATTACTTATAGCTGCTGTTTGCTTAGATCTTCATTAAAGTGCTTTAGATGAGTTAGTTGCAAGTCTTGCTTATTTTTAAAGTGAGGAAAATTTCTTGCAAATGGTTATTGTTCTGATCTTGCTTCCAGGCAATCGAGGCAAAATGCCTTTGTCTCATTACACTCTTAATGTTAGTAGATAGCCATGGGCAAATCTGTCCCCTTAATCGTCTTTGGATGCAAAGGACTAGGGAGGTTTGGAAAGGGCAAAGATCTTATAAATAGTGACAAGGCTGCAGTAGGGGCTATGGAGCTGGTAAAGGGAGGACAAACAGATGTGATTCAGGTAGTGGTCTAGGGAGTGAAGTTTGTATGGGGGAAAAGGGTGACCTTTGACTATTTGAGGGATTGGTTTTATAGATCTAAATGAGCATGAGGAGAAAACTAGACACTAGTCACTTAAAGTATGGAGTAGTATGGAGACATCAGGTCAGTGATGTGATTTATAAGACAATACGAGATCAAAAGTGGATGGTATGTCTGCCTGTTTGTAAATTGGGTATGGTGGGGTTTACTAATTGCTGAAAGATAAGTTATTGCAGCATTTTATTTAGTGGATTACTTTCAGTACCTGTAGCATTGAGACTGAGGTCTCCTTGAAAGATGATTTTCTTACTGAAGCCATTACAGAACATTATCGTAAGTGTATTTTTAATAATAGTTGTATTGGAGGGTGGAAGGATATAAAATACAGTGATTGTAAGTTTTGTATGATTTCCTGTGGTTGTTTTTTTATCCAGTTTGGCATGTTATCATTTGATTGGTTTTTGGTGGTATAGTTGATAAGTTGTATTGCTTCTGACTAGCAACATTACTACACCCATTATTCTGGCTGTGGGCCTGTTATCATAGAGGATTTAATAATTAGTCTGGATGAAGGGTGAGGGGTAGAAATTGTCTTTTAGCAACGTTTCAACAATAACCAGGATATGAAGGGTTTTAATAGTAATCACAATCCAGGCTTCCAGCATTGGTCATTTGTTATTAATGTTGCCTACATTAATGGATGCTTTTTGCAAGTCTTTGGACAAAAGGAGTATTGTAGTTTGTGTTACAGGTATTACTTATAGCTGGGGTGTTAATAGGTTGGGTGGAAAAAGGTTGTTGGGTGGGTCTGAGGTTTAAGTGAATATCCTCAACTTGTAATTGTTTGTATTTTAGATAATAAATCCAGATGAGCAATTGTTTTCTGATTAAAATGAAGAGGTTAGTGTGCTGTATTGAGGCAGTTTAAATTATGTACTGCTTTCTAGTAAAATAAGTGAGCAGTCTGTTAGTGGAGGTAGAAGGGTAATTGTATGGTGGTAGTGTATGAGCTCTGTGGATAAGTATTAGTTTTAGTCATAACTGATGCAGGAGAATGACCTGTGAAACAGAAACAGGATTTTAACACTATGACTGTGATAATAACTTGAGGGAAGTAATACCCTTAACCTAGCCATGATAGATGTACTGAGTTAGAGGACGTATGGAGAATAGTAGCCAGTGTATTGCTGTACTGAGATGGGAGTCATCAAGACTGCATAAAGAAAAATGGGAGACAGCAAGATAGGGGAACAACTTGACTGCCACCTAGGCTGTAGAGGGGAGAGAGAGAGAGAGAGAGAGAGAAGAAGCAGGATCAACCTGCCATCTTGATTGTAAAGAGAGACAAAAGAGGATCAGCCTAAGTGCTACTTAGGGTATAGACAGATCAAGGATCAGCCTAAGGTTGCTGCAACAGGAATTAAGTGCTAGCACTATGCAACTGCAAGCTTTTATCACCTAACAGTAAACACTGTTGGCGACAATTGTCTAGGACTTCATCAGACAACTCATATTCAACTATTTACCCTTTTAATCATATGATAAAAAAATACCAATCACATACAAACATAAACACCATGAGCTGATGTACTCATTCAAATAAATCAATAAAATCTATGGTGAAAGATGTAATATTGCATAATGTGTTCCAAGAAACAATGCCAATGTCAAGAATTTACTCTAGTGAGAGACAGAGAGAGAGAGAATATCTTATGCCTTGTGCATGGCATTTTCATTGTATGATTAATATGTGATTATTTAAAGAGTTTAATTAAATGTGAATTTAAGTGTAATGAAATCCTTATTTTTTATTTATTTTTCAAAGTAGGATGCTAATCAAACTGACCCATTTCAGGTCCAACTCGGGTTACATTGAGATAGCAAGGTTGTTTAAACAAGTCCATTAAGACACTCTATAAAGTATAAAGGCACTGAAGAGATACAGAAATACCAAAGAAATAAAAATGTAATATAACGTTACACTGTAATAAAATAAGTATGATGACCAAACCAGGTAAAGAAAAATAAAGGCAGAAAAACGTCAGTTAATAAAATCTGTATATATACTTACAGGGTATAAAAGATGTGTGTTTAATTACTTAGATATTTTGTCTGTTAAGTGTGGTAGGGTACTGAGCATGTATGATTAGTGTGTACAAGCGTGGATTTCTAGTAGGGAACATGTAAGGAGTATAAAAAAAAGAGAGTAATAACTGATAAAATAAGCATGTGTAATATTGATATATACAGTAATAACAGCAGCAGTACATTATTAATGCATACAAAGTTAATGGTAGGTATAACTATGTAATTGCAGGCATACTATCAAGCTGTATGTGGTTATTATCAAGTTGTTTGAACAAAAGTATTTAACTAATAAAGACCTTAATATCATAAAGCTCCCCAAGGTGGTCCTCATCCTCTTTTAGGCTTAACTCTCCACAGGGGGTAAGTAAGAATTTCTGAATTAGTTAGTTTGTTCCCCCATAACCGGTGGGGCCATTCTCACGGCCTGGGCTACCTCTTATGATCTGATTCTAATATCATAGAGTCATCATTTGTTTTTGTTTTATTATTTCTTTTAAGAAATAAAACTTCAGAAAAAAACATCTTGGTGGGAGAGAAGAGGTAACAGTGATGAAAAATAATTATCAATAATTGCAGTAGGAAGATAGCGTAGTAGAAGATGGTGATAAGAAATGTGATGTTAAGAATGTGGAAATGATAGCAATTTGTGGAAATAGTCAAGATAATGCTTTGGATAAGATTAATTCAGAGGGATTTAGAAGGTAGATTATAGTAAAAATGAATTAAGATGATGTTAAAGGAATAATGGAAGACTGTATCTACGAAAAGTTCAAAAATGAAATGAAAATAAGTGGTGTGCCATGGTTGTTGAAGTTGTTATTGTTAATGAAACTAAGACAATAATAAAGATGTTTCTTGTTTAAAAAAAGGGGAAGGAACTGAATAATCTATGCAATGTTGCTTAAGTTATATGATATATAGCAATATATGTGAAGTATAAAAAGAAGTTATGTTTTTACCATAACGTTCCATGTGGAGTGTTCATCTCGCCTTTGTTCTTACACACCTCGGCTCCGAGTCGGATGCATAGCAAAGCTCTGCATCTTAGAGAAGCTCAAGACCAGGCTATATCCCACAATCCTCCCTGCCATTACTCAGATCTAGTTTGCAAGCAAACCAGACTAACAATAAATCTGAGGTGCTAAGGCTACATACTGCCACAAAAATTCAGAGACACCATCTCACTGACAAATTAACTAAAGGGTAACGAAATATACCCTATGAGGTAAGAGGTAATATATACCCAGAAGAGGTAAAGACATGTGGACCAGACTCTAGTCCTACTCGTTCTTCCAAACACGTGAGGGAGGGAAGGGGGGGAATGTAAGAACAAAGGCGAGATGAACACTCCACATGGAACGTTATGGTAAGAACATAACTTCTTTATGTGAGAGTGTTTAATCTCGCCATTTGTTCTTACACATGGGTAGCGTCCCTAGCTCCGTCACCCTGAGTGACTCATGGAAGAACGTTCCTGAGCACAGTGGAATCAAAAGATGTCCTGTCTTTGGAGGCTTTGTCAACCCTATAATGAGCGATGAAAGTATGTGGTTTAGACCATGTGGCTGCTGCACAAATCGTGTCCAAAGGCAGGCGAGCTGCATGAGCCAAGGAAGTGGAAACGGATCTAGTAGAATGGCCCTTAGGTTTGGTGGGCAAGGCCTGATTTGACTTAGAATACACAAAGGCTATACAATCAGTAAGCCATTTAGAAAGCGTACGTTTTGTAACTGCCATGCCCTTTTTATTGTCTGCAAATGCAACAAAAAGTTGATCTGTTTTTCTGTAATCTTTAGTCCTGTCCAAATAAAATCTTAGCTGTCTGTGGACAGGTAACTTGTGCAGCATATATTCTAACTTGCTGGTATGGTTTTTGAAGAAAGTAGGGAGTTCAATGGACTGATTAATATTTATGACAGAACATACCTTAGGAAGGAAAGACGGGTTTGTTCGTAAGGAAACTCTATCTGGGTGCAAAATTAAGTAAGGTGGTTTAATTGACAGTGCTTGCAGCTCTGACACTCTCAGAGCTGAAGTAACCGCTACAAGAAAAAGAGTCTTCCACGACAAAAACTTCAGGAGGCAAGAAGAGGCTGGTTCGAAGGGTGGCAACATTAGTTGTGACAATAACAAATTTAAATTCCATGGGAATAAAGGGTCTCTGACGGGCGGTCGAAGATGGAAGGAACCTTTCATAAAAGCCTTACAAAGCCTGTGGGACATAATAGAAGAACTGTCCTCACCAACATGGAAGTTGGATATGGCCGCCAACTGTACTCTTAGTGTGGAAGTAGAGGCTCCTTCGTGGAAAAGGATGGATAGAAATTCTAGAACTTTATGTAAAGGAGCAACCAGGGGGTCCAAGTGTTGGCTAGATGCCCAGTACACAAAGTGTTTCCATTTACTCTTGTAGAGTTTTGTAGTGGAAGCCTTATGAGAGGCAACCAAAATGCGTTGAACTGCCGGAGAAAGTAGATCAGATCTGGCTAGGCGGAGAAGTGGAGCAGCCAAGCTGCTAGTTTGAGGGATAGAAGAGACGGGTGAGGAACTCCCGACGAATGTGTCAGTAGATCTGGTACTGGGTCCAGGATCCACGGTTCCTCTGTTTGATGGGCTCGAAGAAAGGGGAACCATATCTGTCGAGGCCAGAATGGGGCTATGAGTATAATTGTCCTTTCCAGGTTCATGGCTTTCTGAAGAAATTTGGGAATCAAGGGGGTAGGTGGAAATGCATATAGGAGATGCGGGGGCCAATCGTGTATCAGTGCGTCCCTGGGGACATCCCCTGGAGGGGGTAGAAGGGCAAAATAGCTTCTGCATTTGGTATTCATCGGGGAGGCGAATAAATCGCAGCAAGGCTGGCCCTATTTGCGGAAAATTCTTTCCGCCACCTGTAGTTTCAGGGACCACTCGTGAGGTAACAGGATGGCTCTGCTCAACCTGTCCGCAATGACGTTGGATGACCCCGGGATGTGCGTTGCTATCAGAAAGCGACCTGTGGACTCTGCCCATTGCCAAATTCTCATGGCCTCTCTGCATAATGGGTAAGATCTGGTTCCCCCTTGTTTGTTTATGTACCAGACTACAGACATGTTGTCTGTCTGAACTGCTACTGTTCCTAGAGGTAGGAGGGTTTGAAAGTGTTGCAACGCCAAGAACACCGCCGTCATTTCCAGAACATTTATGTGCAGGTTGTACTCCATGTTGGACCATTCCCCTTGGACTGTTCTTCCCTGAAAAAGTCCCCCCCACCCTATCAGAGAAGCATCCGTGGTTATAGTGGCCGTCGGATTCGGTAGAACAAATGGACGACCCATAGTGAGATCCTGACTGGACACCCACCATGAGAGGTCTCGCTTGCAAGAATCTGTTATCAGAATCTCGTGCGTTAGGGGTAACTGCTGGAACGACCACTGCATGTACAGCAGCCATTGGAGGAGCCTCATGTGCAATCTCCCCATAGGAACTGCAATCAGGGACGCTGCCATGAGTCCCAAAACCTTCAACACCAATTTGGCCGGGGCTTTCCTGCATTGCAGTAGAAGAAGAACCTGCTCCTTGAGGGATGAAGCCCTTACTTGAGGGAGCTTTACCAGTGTTAAGCGCGTATCTAGGTCTGCTCTGATGAATGAAATATGCTGTGAGGGCAGTAAGGCAGATTTTTCGAAGTTTATGGAAATCCCTAAGTGGGAACAAAGGTTGACTGTATAGTCTCTGGCTTGTATGAGGCGACACTCAGTGGTGGCGGTGAGGAGCCAGTCGTCCAGATAGGGAAACACCCGGAATCCTAGACATCTCAAGTGAGATGCTACCACTGCCATGCATTTGGTGAATACCCTGGGGGCTAAGGTGAGCCCAAAGGGCAGGGCTCGAAACTGAAAATGACTGGCTCCCAGCCAGAAGCGCAGGTGATCTCTGGACGGTCTGGCCATCTTGATGTGGTAGTACACGTCCTTGAGATCTATCGAGCACATCCAGTCGTCCTTCTGCAAAAATGGAGGGATTGATTGAAGCGTGACCATCTGGAACTTTTCCTTCTTCATGAAGGTATTGAGATTGCTGAGATCCAAAATGGGTCTCCAGTCCCCTGTCTTTTTTGGAACTAAAAAGAACCTTTAGTAATTTCCGGATCATTTTTGATCTAACGGGACTGGCTGAATGACTCTTTTTTTGAGCAGCTTTGAAATTTCTATTGCTGCTGGGCCTCGCAGATGGGGTGGCACATCTGGAGACCTTCTTTGTTGGGGTGGAGTTGACATAAAGGGGATTTTGTATCCTCTGGTTACAATGCTTTTTACCCAGGAGTCTGAGGTGAGAGTTAGCCAGGCCTGTGGGTATAAAGCCAAGTGACCCCCGACTGCCTCCAGAGCAGGACAGTCGAGCCCCCATTCAGGAGTGCTGGAAAGGCTTACCAGGGATAGGATCCCTGTCGCCTTGGTTTTGCGGACCCCCTTCGCCGCCGGGGCGACGTCTTCCATGTCTGCCCCCCCTCTGCCTCTGGGGGGGGTTCACTCTGTGTGGCCTGGAAAGATCCCTGAGTTCTACAGAACCACATTTTTCCGCCTCGTTGCCCTTTGGGGTACGGTCTAGATGGAATGGAAAAACGGACTCCGACAGCAGACAGAGTCTTTCCTTCTTGCTCACACCGAGTTAATGTCTCTTTCACTTTGGGCCCAAAAAGAGTGGCACCATCAAAGGGGGCGTTGGCGAAGGAAGACTTGAAGGCTTCCGCAAATGAGCACAGCCACATCCAGGATTGTCTTCGTAGAGCAATCACTGAAGCTGCGGCTCTACTCGACCCTTCAGCCACATACGAGATGAGCCTCATGGACGAGTTCACTACGGAGGTAAGGGTGTTAAGTTGTGCTGTTACCTTATCTGAAACAGCAGCATCTGTGTTACCCTGGAGGGTATCTCCCAGCTCCTTGATGAGATCCCTCTGTAGACGTGTAAAATGTGTCAAATAGTTTAGCGAATGCATGGAAAAAGTCGCTGAACTAAAAACGCGCTTCCCGTATCTGTCCATAGTCCTAGAATCCTTATTAGGAGGATGAACAGAAGAGAAAGACTCCAACATCTCCTTTTTAGTGGCTGCAGCCACCACCATAGCGTCAACCGGGACTCCTTTGGTGAGATAAGTCTTGTCCTGGGGAGCGGTAATAAATTTGCTTGGTTTTCGAGGGACCGGTTCCACTGTGTCCGGTGTCTCCCACGCCCTACGAGCAATCAAGTCCATTAACTCATCAAAGGGCGGAGTAACCCAGGAGGTAGAAGGTTGAGCACCAAAAGCCTTCAGCAACACCGACTCATCCTCAGTGGGGGCTAGGGACTGCCAATCACCCCTCTGTTTTAATATCTCCAAGATGTCCGCAAATGAGACATCCTCGGAGGGGGATTTTGGGGACCCCTCTGACTCATCCAAGTCAGTGTCAGAAGTTAGAGATTCCTGTGGGGAATCTAAGTGCCTCCTCTTGCACAATCTTTTCCTCGGAACCTCATCGGAGGGGGATTCCGGTGAGGCCTCCGAGGAACAGGGGGCACCCTCTGGGGATGGCTGAGACAATGGTGCTCCACGCATGGGAACAGAAACAGAGAGCAGCTCCTTAAGGGAGGGAGAAGACGCGTCCGATGAAGTGGTTGTCTGTGTAGACAAAACCTTCCTCATAAGGTCAAAAACCCCTGAACCTTGGGTCGAGGACTCCCCCGGTTCCGAAGAACATGGAAGAATCCCAGACACGGGGCCCACGGGTCTCAGCCCCGAGGACGGAGCCGAGCCAATCTGCACCGAGGCTCCGAGAGGGAGAGTTGGCACCGAAAGGTCGGTACGACTCTCGGTCCCGGAACCAAGGAGAGATCGTCGGCTCCGTGACTCACCTATAGGTTCCGATGGAGTCAAGGTAAATGGTGTCGATCGTGCAATGGATGGTTTCGGCACCGAGGGCTCCACTATCATCGGCTCATCCTCTTCCGGCTCCGAAGACTGGATGGGTCTCGAAGGAGGACCTGTTGGAGATAAGGGAAGGCCTTCTAGTTTCGACACCAATTGGGAGGAAACTGCAATCAATTTGGAAAGGGCCGTGTTCTCCATAAGTTTCTGTACAACACGATCCACATCAGTATCAGATAATGGTCTGGAAGATCGGGTCAAAGGGGCCGAAGATGGCACCGACCGAAGAATGGAAGGTGGCGGTAGTTCCAACACCGGTTCCAAGACCTGGGGCTCAGTGAGAGATAAACGTTCGACGCTCGGCCCCGAAGTCTGTGGAACCGGCGAACGAACTTTAGAAGATGTACTCGGAGCCAATGACATGGGCTCCGACATCTTCGACCCCTTCGAGGACTTAGAAGCCTGGTCAGACTTGTCCAAGGCCTCCTGGAAAGCAGGCTTAAGAAGTCCCCTGTCTATAAGTTTCCTGCGTCTATCTGTCATGACCCTCCCACTGAAGGAATGGCAAATAGAGCAATCCTCTTGCAAGTGGAGAGGGCCAAGACAGTAGACGCAGGAAGTGTGGTTGTCAGTGATGGACATTTTCTGCCCACACTGACACCTTTTAAAACCAGACTTGGCTTTTTCAGACATAATAAGCAAGTTCACTGTAAAAAAAAAAAAAAAAAAAAAAAAAAGAGAGAGAATTTAACACTAGCTATAATTAAGGGAATAAAATATAGCTATAGGTTATAGAAGGGTAGGCCCCAAAGGGAAACCTATAAAAAACTAACTACACTACACACACACACACACACACACACACACACACACACACTATAGTATCAGAAACTAAATTATCAATAACTATAGAACTATAGAACTATAAGAACTTCTGACAAAAAAAAGACTATCTTATCTGTCTAATAACAGTTTTCTCTGGTCCGAGCTCTCTGAACGATGTGACCCGTTGCAGCGGCAAACTAGATCTGAGTAATGGCAGGGAGGATTGTGGGATATAGCCTGGTCTTGAGCTTCTCTAAGATGCAGAGCTTTGCTATGCGGCCGACTCGGAGCCGAGGATCAGCTCCGAACCCGTGTGTAAGAACAAACGGCGAGATTGAACACTCTCACATTGTTTGTTAATGTTAATTTGTTAATACAGTTTGATTACTTTTGTACAAATATAAATTTACCTATGTCACAAGTGATAATTTAATAAAGGTGTTTACATTAAAAAAAATAAGAGCTTAGTCTTTCTATTTCACAATGCTTGGTACTCATTTTCTGTTACTGGCTTGGGTGCCTTTCCTGTGGAGTGTCCATGTACTCCCTACAGCCACAAGAATTTTCAGTAGGCACTCTTGTTTCCTTCCACATCCTAAAGACATGACATGGGTGAACTAACAAACCTCCAAACTCCTCGTATACAGAAGTGTGTAGAGTTGATGCATCTGTATGTGCTGCCTGTGATGCAGTGGTATTCTGACCAGGATTAATTCTCTGCTCCATACCTAATGATGCCAAGGGAAAGCTCTAGCTCCCACATCATAAAGAACAGGGCAGGAAGGATACTGTGAAATGAATAAATACATTGGTAGCATTCATACTAAATAATATGATTATGAAAAATTGCATTTTAGGAGAACTATTATCATAAGGAGAACGTAGTACAAATCTGGTGCAGAGGTTTAAAGAATACAAAGAAAAGAATACAAGAGTCAAGCTTATGTAATAGCAGTGAAAACTATAACATAAAATACTGTAAAAACTCAGACAAAATGGACTACATAATATCTGAATTTATATTAAGGCATTTAGGGATAGAACAAGGAATATTACATTTAAGGTGCTGTATATTAGTTAATGGAGGGAAATATCTAAAGGAACTGAGAGAAAAGTGGGTCTATTACAAGGATGTCTTGTGAACTTATTGTTATATTTATTTTTTGTTTAGATGGAGAGAGATTCCCATTCTGGAAAAGGCACCCCATCCATCGTGAAGCAGAGTTCCTCCATATACCCTTTTAAGGCCAACTTGGACCAATGTATGGGTAACTGGAAATTCACCCTGGTCTGGAGCTTATGTCTCTGATGGACTGAGGCAGTCTGTAAATCACCATCTATATAAATCAAATTTGCGGGTCACATGTGGGTTTCATGGCTAGGTTTATAAGAGCTCTATTGGTCGTTAGCCTAGTATATACCTGTGCACCTATGAAGAGCAAAGAGTGTTAGGGTGTGAAGAATAATGTATAAAGACTTGATCCATTTTTGTAGAAAATGAACAGTCTGTCAAAGAAACAAAGAAAAACAATAGAAGAGAGCAATATCTGAAGTGAATCGTAAGACTTGCACCTCTTAAAATAGACATGTTCAGTATTTCCTAGATCTTGTTGTTACCAACCCACTGGAGCAGATTGTAAAACTACCCATTAGAAGCTCTAATTGCCTTGACCTGGTCCTTACCAGCCTAGCCTCCCACCCATTCCCCTGTACGTCTCCTCATCCCTGGTTAAATCTGACCAAAATCAGTCATCTTCTCTATTAGGCCTATTGGTACCACACAACTACCAAATTAGACCATCTTTAGTGATGTCACCAAGAAAAATCTACTTCAGATTGTAGAAGACCTGTGCAAAATTACCAACAATCCCCCAAACTGGACTCAAATGAGAAAGCTATTGCTTTCACCTTTGACTTTTACCAGCACCTAAACAGCTACATAGAAAGTTAGTACCCATCCAACATAAATATAATGATAAATTCAGGCATAACTCTCTTTGGTAGAATTTCTATACTAATGCTATACATAACAAAAGAAGGAAAATAATGAAAAACTGTAAGAAACCCCCATCTCCTTACCAGAAGAACACACTGGAACATTTCAGCAAGTAATTTAATTTCCTGATATAAGTGAAGAAAGATTTGTAGTTTGCTTTGATATCTCAAGCAACTTTAAGCTTATAATCTTCCTAAATATAGCTCTTAAGGAATAATGCCCAATCTTGCACTGAGCCCATCCATAATAATATTATATTCTATCCCAATGATATAGCCAATGTGTTAACAAACACATTTAGTACTGACTTTACACCACTTACTTACATTATTGAACCCACTATCCCTGAAAATGTAGTTTTCACCTAAAATCATATTGCAACAAGTCTTACAATCCCTGACAAAGGCTAAAAATAATACTTTCACGAGAACCAGTCAACAACTACATTCTCATCAGTGACAAATATGTACTATGTTGGTTTCATCTAAAACTGTTTTAACCCCAGCATATCTACTAATTTTGTTCCTGATGTCTGGACAAAAGCAAATATGACTCAAATATACAATGAAGACCCCTCTGCAGACCTAGGTAATTATAGGCCCAACAGCCTCACCAGCCTCATATGCTAGGTTATAGCATGTATCATAGCAGAACTCATTTATGCTGATGTAGGTAACTTAACTGATCTAGACACCAATCAGTTTGGTTTTGTCAAGGCCAGGACCTGTCTGCTGAACCTAGTAAACTTTCTTGAAAAGGTTACAGTGGTTGTGAACAGTGATCATTTTGTACATGCGCTTATCTTGGCCTGCCCAAGGCATTATTTTGAAAACAGATAAACTTAATTGAAACCCCTACCCTGTTTGCTAAATTGCAAACTGGCTATCCAACAGATCCCAAATTATGAAATATGCTAGTACCTCCTCACTGAACATAAATTTGTAACTAGTGGACTACCACAGGGGTCAGTGATGGGCCCTTTCTTATTTGGCATTTATTTTGCAGACATTCAAGATGATATCTCAGAAGGGTGACTGGCTATGTTTGCCGATGATTGTAGGCTAGGCACTGATATTTGATCAGCCATTGCTATTAAACAGCTCCAACAAGCACCAGAAGATTCATATATCTGGTATATTAAAAACAGCCTCAAGCTAAATGCAAAAAAGTTCAGCATAATAGCATTCAGCAAAAAAACTGCTCCCACCACAAATGTTGTAAATGGCACTCCTCTTCAGACAGAAAAAACGTAAGCTATAAATGTAAATAGGTTTGTACATGGAATCCTCCAAGGTGCACAGATGTACATGATATTTCCAATATTTATATCTTCTAAATATTGTTAGGAAATTATTGAGCTGTACAAACATTCTTTAGTACACCCTGGAGCTACGTAATAAAATTCTGCTGGGAAAGGAGTAGACTATATGTTCTTTACTTTACCCTGAAGATAGGTTTACATTTATTTATACAGACAGAGTACTTATTAACATTAGAAGTAGATCAACTAAAGAAGAAATATTGGATTGGAATTTGGTTAAACGATCATCTGTAAGGTGTAAATATTATGTTATGTAACAAGGTTGTTGATTCAAATAACTTACTGTTCCATTCCTGGTACATACGTATGACAATGGATGCCTCTGTTGCTTGAATCTATGCACTTTGGAGGGTCCCACATTCAGATGCATTTCCCTTTCTAGCATACATCTTTTCATTTATACTTTCATTAAATAGTTGTATTTTTTTTTTTTTTTGCAACGTGGCTTCTGTTTTCACTTAGATGTCATAAATGATGTGGTTACACAACAGAATTATATTACACAACAAGGGGGACTTTTTTTTGCACTTTCCACATTCACACTGACCAAGACACAACACTTGTATATCTATTTCTTGCAAATTAATTTTGTAACTGTACCATTTTGTGCTGGACGTTTGCACATAGCAATGAAACATGGTTAGTGCATGAGTCAAGATGTGATGTATTCATTCTTCTGTACAAGGTCACTCTGGGTTCACCCTTATGTCCAAACTCAATCAGTTATGAGTTTATTGCATCATAATCCACACCTTAACCATGCATTAATTCTATAATAGCAATACTAGAAAAATAATCAACAATGACATTTTTTTTTACTATCAGATTAGTACTATTACTGTAATGCAAGGAATTACAGTATGGTACCAAAATACTGGATGATTAATATAACTATAATTAAATAAATAGTATTTCTGTAAATTAAATATGGTCAGCATGAAAGTCACAGTGTCCAGCTAGAAAATGTGAAATTGGAAGCTGCTGAACACTTGCTAATAATGAAGTGCATATGTCTCAGCTGTCCAGATTTTTGCAGCACGTCCAGATTTTTGGCTCATATTTTTGGTCTGTTCTTAATAGAATTTGTGGTTTTCTGGCAAATCATTGGAAACTGAAGTCACTAAATAATGACAAACAATTGTGTTTCACACTTCATATCCTTTAGAAAATGCATGCTAATGGAAAACCTGTTATTCTGGCAACTTTCTAAGTTTATAAGAGCAATATTTCATTTCTGGGCCTTTGTCCCCACAATTATTTGTAGCTGGGTCCAGATTTCTTGTGGTAAGAGGTTGAGAGTTATAATGAAGTGGCGTGTTACGAAGCAAAGAAAAGGCAAGTCATGGTGTTTGCATCTTACTCTTTTGCTATTAAACTTCCCCCTTATAACAAAGAGTTCTGATTTTATTTATTTATTTATTTATTTAACATTTGTTAACCGGGAAAGTCTGACCTGGAACAAAGCCAATTTTCTGCGGAGGCCCGGAGAGAAACGCTCCAGATTTCATGGTTACAATGGGTATAATACACATTATGAATAACATGCAGTTGTAGTGTCCATATAGGATATAAATCCATCAAGACTGAGAAATTATACAGCATCCCACCACCTTTTCAAGGTTATAAAACTGTAAAGTCCAATGAGCAGTATTAGCAATGCACCAAAAGAAGAGGATGGAAATTCCACATTTAAGAATAATATTATGGTGTGTGTGTGTGTGTGTGTGTGTGTGTGTGTGTGTGTGTGTGTGTGTGTGTGTGTGTGTGTGTGTGTGTGTGTGTGTGTGTGTGTATGTGTGTGCTTGTACATATGTATGCTTATGATGCAAGTAGCAATGCAAATCATGTGCCACCTACTAAATCTGGCAATAACCTGTGAGTCCTGGTAAAATGTTAGACATCAGGACACTAGAGCTAACATGTAGTTCTTTGTTACTCATGCCTGCTTAACCTTTTGCAGACATAACTGATTTTGCTGGAGCATCCTCTGACACCTTTATAAATCAAGTCAGTGTTCATTATAATCCCAAACCCTTTCACCCACCAATCAAGATCTCCTAGCTGCACAGGGAAATTATCCCTGGTGCATTCTTCACCAGGACTGATAATTTTATGGCCCCACAGCCATTCAGGAAGTACTGTAGTTGGTATTTTGCTTCCATCTATTAGAACCCAGCTTGTTGCCTGTAGTGATGAGGATTCACTGGCCAACTAGCTGATTGGACAGTCCTGTAGTTCCCTGACTTGTTTAATCATTTTCTTTCCACTCAGTACCCTCCATGCTTTAAATATTCAAAATATTCACAGATGATTTAGTGTACTCTGGTGTCCTTTACCCATACTCCTAAACAGGACTTCCTCTAAAGAAACACAGTGCTGCTCACTGCTTACTGGTGATGTAAGCTTATTCCCAAACTTGGATCCTTTGCATAACAAATACATGTCTTACTTCTACACAAGTAATACAACACTGTAAGAACAGAAAAATGAAAGTGCAGAACCTTAATCCCAGTCATATGCTAATACTATAGCTTAACATGTGCATATCACTAGAGTATTCAGAGGGTCAAATATCAAATACTTCTTGATAAAACAAGACAGTATAAAACATCAGTCTACCAGAGAGTGATCACAATAGTATAGAAGTGCAGCTTCTGGTACTGTAGTGTCACTCTCCCCATGTAAGAGGATATGGCACTCTTTGCACATGCCATCAGAACTAAGGTATCGGTAAATAAAGCTGGCACAGCTCTTGTTTCCTCCAAAAGCAGGCATGGAATGCCATGAATGCATAAATCCGTGCACATGATATATGAATCACTCATTCATATTTAGTCAGTGGTTGGCTCCGGAAGTGACGTGTGAGCTATGACACTCAGTACCTTGGATTACTTATGCATGAATGGTAGGTGAAATCAGCACGCTACCAATTGGGTGGTTAACATTACTTCCAGTTCTGTGTAAGAAGGATAACTTGAGAGTAAAAGGGATCCTTGGGATTTTTTTTAATAGTCTGTGTGATATGTGGAGCCATATAACGTTTAGTGGCACAGCACCACAAACATCATAATTATTCCTATATTTCCAAAAGTTTGTGCTACAAAACATTGTTTTTCTAATTGCTATGGGTAGATCTATGAACAATCTCCCAGCAAACATTGCAAGGCTACACTCAGTGTTAACAAACATGTTAGGCATTGAGAACTCTTATTAGATAATTAATATTAAGAAAGCTCCCACCCCACCAAGTAGTGTGTCACAAAGGAAGACCCATTACCTGTCACTATATAAATCACAGTTCTGAAGTATCAGGCCACATCACACATAATTCAAATACTGCTCATGGAAAGTCTACATTATGCACTTCCTTTCCACAGCACTGGTTTCTATGGCACAACACTCCTGGCATAGCCTAACCATATGCAAAGCACGTTGGTTAGCTATGCTGTAGGAATACAGGCCTGATGGAAGGCTACCTACCTACATACTTTTCACCATACAATGCTAGTCACCAACGAAAGAATGAGTGGCATAGGGAACAGAAGAGAAGCTATTCACGTGCTGGGTCCACATGCCTGGGGACTCACTGTCACTATGTGGGGAATATGCCTGGTCACAAAAGGTAGTTTGAAAGTACTTTGATCATTACACATCGTACGTTCATTGACAATAGGACTGGTCTCTTTTTCCACTGTAATGTGACCTTAGAGTTGGTATAAGGAAGTGCAGGGAGGAGCTTGCTTCCACGCAAAAAAAAAAAAAAAAACTTTCCTAAGATGTTCACTTAAGGTAGTTTTGGAGAACATTTTATGATTTTTTTTTATGTTTGCTGAATTCTAAAAGTGTATTAGTTCTGGTTTAAGCACTTGGGCTTCAGGCCAGTTATTTTACATTAAGAAGGTTCGTGGTCTGCACTCTTGTGGGAGGAGAGGCTGGACTCTGCCCTTCTGAGCTGGGAATTTCTGGTTAAAGGCTTATAGTGCCTGCATATCTGAACTGTTTCTTACTGAAATTGGTACACCTTGTTTGCTGTAGCATAGACTAGATCCAGGCCTGCTGAATCTAGCTTTGGTTGTATGCTTGTTGTTTGTTTGCTTGTTATTTCCCTGAAATGCTAATTCCACCTAAAACATGGCTTTTCAGCACTTCTGTGGATCCCTAGTGATATCTGCATTGCTTACTGTACTTATTTCCTTGTTTCACTTGAAAGAAAGTTACTGTTTGTCATTTTTGCATTTAAGTTACCTGTAACACATTGCATTTAAGTTACCTGGCACTTGCTCACTAAGTCAGCACTAAAAAATTAAAAGCACTACACCCTCACAAACTCCCCTTGAGTACCTTGTTCCCCATTAGGCCTTTTTTTCAATTATAAAGGAATTCCCAATACTATTCTAGCATGTCCAAAGGTCAGTTGTCAATCTCCTCTCCGGTCCAGCTGGTGAATCTGGGAATCTTGAGGCAATGTTACAAATGCCTCATGTACACAGACAACCCTCTCCTCCTCCCAACAAATTCCAACACATGTGAGAGATGCAACCATATAGCCAAACTGGAGGCTAAGCTCTCTCAACTCAGTACTGGCATAACCAGTCAGGAGGAGAAGGAAACCACACTCACTACAATTCCAGTCTCACATAGACCTACCGCGACAGCAAACCAAACACAAAAACACACAAAAACATACTCGGAGGCTCTAAATAAAAATCTGCCTAAGCAGCAGAGACCTCCAAAGCAGACACCCAAGTAACCGCTACCCCAAAACAAAACACGTGCAACACATAGCTCACAAAGTCAGTGTGCCGAACAGTCACAGCCCTTAAGGCTAAACAACACACCTGATACACTTGTAATAGGTGACTCTATCATCAGGCACACTGACGTCCCACTCACCAGGCTGAACAAGGAGAAGGTCATGGTGAGCTGCCTGTCGGGTGCTAGGATCCGCCACATAACACAAGCACTCAGGTCACTCCAAGGCAAGTACAAATATGACTTAGTCATTGTCCATGCTGGTGTGAATGACATGAGATGTACCTCCCTGGACTACATGAAAAGAGACATAGAGGAGCTCTCTGAGCATGTAGCCCAGGCCGGTATGACCCTGACCTTGAGTAGCATCTTACCCTCACCAAGAATGATGCCACAATATGAAGACAAGATGATCAATTTCAACAACTGGCTTAAGTATTGGTGTCATTCAAAGGGGATCCAATGCCTGTCAGCCTGGGATGACATGCTCGACAAGCCATGATGCTTCGCTAGGGACGGCTTGCACCTGTCACCCCTGGGCTTTGGATATTGGCAAAGGCTCTTGCTACCCCCACAGTGCCTTTTTTAGGCAAGGCTCAAAAGACAAACCCACCTCCATAGGTATCACAAGGGATAAGAAACTAAGAGTAATGCTACTCAATGCCAGAAGTCTAAACCTCAAGATGCACGCACTCGAAACTCTCCTTAGCATGGAGAACATCGATATCTGTGCAGTAACAGAAACCTGGTTCAAGGCTCCCAAGAGCATCCCAGCACTACCAGGTTATACCTCATACCATGCTTTTCGGCCCCAAAACTTGGACTGAACCACAAAAGTAGGGGGAGTATCAATATTTGTCAAAGATACCCACACCTCCAGGTTGTTGGCACAGCACGAAGCATTAGAGACTATCCATGTGCAACTAACAGTGGGTAAAACTGCCTTCCAGTTTATAGCCTGCTACAGACCACCCTCCAAAACCCAGGAACCCCACTCGGCATTCCTGAGAACACTGGAAAATATGAAGGTCTCTCCAAACACCATTATATTGGGCGACTTCAACTACCCAAACATAGACTGGGAGCATTACTCTAGCTCCAACATCCTAGCCCAAAGGTTCCTAGAATTTATAAACTCAAATGCTATGGAACAACTTGTTACCACTCCCACAAGAGGGGAAAACATACTGGACCTGATCATCACCAACATGGGGACTCTATGCACCAGACCAGAAGTGTATCCCTCACTGGTAAGATCAGACCATAAACTAATCTCACTGGATATTCACATCCCGACCCCATCCTCTGCCCAGAAAACCACAGTGAAAAACTTCTCTAAAGCAAATTTCACACTCCTCAAAACCGAGGTGGAATCCTTCAAAGCCCCCGGGCCTGTGGAAAATACGGCCCAGACTGCAGAATCCTTTATAAACGCATTCTATGAACACCTTCAGGAATGCATGGATCATGCAATCCCAAATAAAACCAAGACCCAATCCTCCAAAGGCAGACGTCCTGTCTGGTGGACCCCAGCCATAAACAAACTATACAATAGAAGGAGGAAGCTAGTACATGATCGAGCAAAATCCCAAAAAGGGAAGGCATCTCTGATCAGTATTAGCAAAAAACTACGGGCACTCAGAAAATCGTCTAAGGCCAGCTTTGAGAGAAAAATTGCACAGGACACAAAGGATAATCACAAGGCTTTCTTTAGTTATGTTAGGAACCTGGGTGGGAATTCCCAGATATGCTCAGAATTAGTCCAAAATGACAAAAAATACACCGAACCCACAGACATTGCCAACATCCTAGCTGACAGGTTCAGTGCAAACTTCTCCCCCCCTCCCCACCAAAAGGGCAAATATCTGTCCCAGCAGAGTGCTGCCTCCCTGGCATCTCAAATGCTCAGGTAAGAGCGCCCTCTCCAAAGCAAAAAACACAGCATCAATGGGACCAGACGGTGTCCCAGGCTGCGTCCTACATGAACTCCAAGAAGAGCTAAACCCAAACATAAAACTACTGTTCAATCTCAGCCGTACTACAGGATATGTACCCAAAGAGTGGCGTACAGCAACAGTGGTCCCTCTCCACAAAGGTGGTGCCTCAACAGATCCTGGAAACTATCGCCCCATAAGCCTGACTAGCTTGGTCTGCAAAGCTATGGAAAGGATCATCATGGACGTCATAAATAAAGATATTGGGGACCTACAGACACTGGATCCTACCCAGTTCGGCTTTGTTAAGGGCAGATCCTGCCTCTTAAACCTGGTCGATTTCTTTGAAAGAGTCACCAAGGCCATTGACGAGGGGAAGGTGGTCCACACAGCCTACCTGAACCTCGCAAAAGCCTTCATACAATACCCCATTCGGGCATTATAGATAAACTCACTAGCTTAAATATAAACCCCTATGTCACTAGATGGGTTGCAAACTGGCTCAAGGACAGAACCCACATGGTTAGAATTGCTGGAGCCATGTCAGACTCCAAACCAGTTACAAGTGGCATCCTACAAGGCTCAGTCCTGGGACCTCTCTTGTTCGGTATATATTTCTCAGAGGTACAGGCCAACACGGAAGGACTGTAGCTGACCAAGTTTGCAGATGACTGCAAACTGGGCGCCATAATCGACTCTCCAGCCGACACAAGCATCCTCCAAAAGGGCCTCATAGAAACAGACAACTGGTGCCAGAGCCATGGCCTCAAGCTAAACACCAAAAAGTGTATAGTCATCCCCTTTGGCAAAAACAAAGTACCCACAAATTACCACATAGGTGTTAATCCATTAAGTACAGAAGAAGTAATTAGGGACCTGGGGACCCAAGTTGATAGCAGTCTCTCATTTGACAACCATGTAGCCACAGTGGTTAGAAAAACATTTTATATAGCCCACCTAATCATGAAGGGATTCACATCTAGATCAGGGGAGGCCATTGTGCCTCTTTACTCATCCCTCATCAGGCCCATAATTGAGTACAATGCCCCTTTCAGGATGTACCTTACCAGACACCTGCAGCAACTGGAAAGACCCCAAAAGTACCTCACCAAGAGGATCAAAGGGCTCAAACAGATGCCATATGCTGCCCGGTTAAAGAAACTCCACCTCTACTCAGTGGCATACCACCTGCTCAGAGGCGATCTGTGCCTGACATATAAAGCCATGTCCAACCAGGAATTAATGGACATGCTGCACCTCAGAAAATCCAAATCCCTTCGAGCTACGCGCTCGAGAGACTTGAACCTCAGCACTGAAATAAATAGGACATGCTGGAGGGACAGATTCATAACCCAGAGGCTCCCTTCACTCTGGAATAAAATCCCAGTCCAGGTTAGGCAGAGTCCCTCATTGACTCTCTTCAAGAGGAATCTTGATGAGTGGATGGGAGATCGTAGGTTTACCCCGGGTATCACTTCTGTGTCACTGTTAGACAGAGGTACAGTATACTAACCTCGAAAAAGGGCATAGCAAAATTAATTTAAAATGGGTGGCGAAAGCCAAACACACTCTGGCTAGGCTTATAAATGCCCTAGGGCAGATAGCCTATTATGAACCTATGAACCTATGAAACTATCTTCAACAAGTCAATATGAATCCAGCAGTGTGGTAATTAGCTAGTTGTATCTTCACTCATACCCTCATTTTCTGAGTCATTAGTAAGTCTGGTGAAGCATACAGGAAATTACCATATGTATGCTGCTATACTGTTCTTTATTGCACAGCATAACATAGTCCCTTACATGATTTTATAATGTTTACCACCACCCCACCAGTTTATGAAAAGGACTGTCCTGCACCAGAACTATTGCATAATGCAAATCAGTCTAAGAGAGAGCAGCTTGCATTATGCAATAACTTTTATAAGTTTTAATAAATTTCCATCAAGTATTCTTCCAGTCTTCCCTACTCATAGAACCGTGTTTTGTTCTTTGTTTATAGAACTAGGGCATTCATTTTTATAAGTAAAAAATTAGCTTGTCATTTGCCTCCATGATAATAAGAGCAGAATATTTTTCCTGCATAATAACAGGAATAATAATGATTGAAAATGGTATGAAATGACTGTAACACAACTAGTGGTAGTAGTCATGTTCAGTATTATATTTCGGAAATGCTATGTTGTACAGAATGTTGTAGAAAAATGGTGTGTTTGTTCCAACTCTTTCAAATGCTCTTCTCTCTCTGGCAGTTAGCTGGATCTGTATCAGCATACATAGCTGACACTGAGAACATTGATACCACACTGTCAAAGTTCCTGAACATCAAAGAAACAACATCAATAACATTGTTTTTTTGCAAGAGGAGGGCAAGCACCCCTGCACACTCCACACCCCCTTGCTAATTGCATTTACCAACTGTGGGATCATACTACATCTGGGAAAAGGGCAAAATCTCACTCCCCACTGTACCACAGACTCAGAGAAACAGCTACTTTCAAGTTCTCAATGTTCCAAAGGTCCGACATTCCAGTCCTGACATTTTCAGTGTCTACTATCAAAGTAGTCGTCATTGTGATATAGATGCATATATATAGAAAGAGAGATAGGCAGAGAGAGAGATTGATATATGGGTCTCAATAAGAGGTAAAAGCTCACAAAAGCAAAAGTCAAAAGACTGACCCAGGAATATTGAAGGTCAGAAAAAAAAAACCCACAACATCTGCACATAATTACATAATTATATATACAAACTCTGAGACTGCACTACAGTGGGGAAAGGAGCAAAACCCTAATCACCACTGTATTGCAATCCCACACAATCAAGGTCTTTGCTGTTCAAACCTTCTGGGGTTTCGATGTTCCGAGTTCTGTTTTTTGACACTTGCTCTTGTGAACTTCCATCCTTCTGATAGGAACCCATACATATGTATGTATGTATATCTGTACACACACACACACACACACACATATATATATATATATATATATATATATATATATATATATATATATATATGGGTCTACTTTGTTTCGCTGAATCTCACTACACTGAATTTTATTTCACCACAACCACTTCGCTGAAAACTCAAATTACTGAAAACTCATTTCACTGAATCTCACTTCACTGAACTGCAGTTAGTATAAATATGGCACTGTGTAGAGTATTGTAAGGCAAGTAAAAGGTATATGCCCTTTTCCTCACTGTAGTACAGTCCTGGAGTTAGTATATATAGTTAGGGGAATGGGGGGTGGGTGGGGTGTAGCATCCCCTCATAGTTTGAGTACATATTGTCTTCTGGAGAGAGTCACTGGTGTTGTAACTATGCATCTATATTGTTTAAAATGTATTGTTTTAAAATTTTTGGTAAAATACAATATAAACAAACAAGGTGGGGGGCTACACCCCCCACAACCCCCCCTAACTATATATACTAACTCCAGAATCGCACTACAGTGGGGAAAAGGGCATATACCTTTTACTTGCCTTACAGTACTTTACACAGTGCCATATATACTAAGTTCAGTTCAGTGAAATGAGATTCAGTGAAATGAGTATTCAGTAATTTGTGTTTTCAGCGCTGTGGTCAGGGTGAAATTAAATTCAGTGAAATGAGATTCAAAGAAACAAAGTAGACCCATATATATATATATATATATATATATATATATATATATATATATATATATATATATATATATACACATATATAAAATCTGCTGAGAATAAGACGCCTTTCTGAAGATAATGCAAGGATCATAGTACTGTTTTTATACAAGAATGTATACAAAAGATGAGAAGAGAGCTTGAAAAAGAATTCAGTATAACACAACAGGAAAATAATAGAAGGGAAGCAAGAAGAATGACAAAGGAGGAATGGGTTGGGATGTTAGACATACTCAATTTGGACAAGCAATGTCAGACCGAAGCAAAAATGACAAATGGGAGTACGTTTGGAAAATAGGGAGAAGCATTGCCTGTAAATAAGAGGAGTTTTTATCGTTCTTTAAAGATATTTGATCATCATAAACCCCATTTTCCCCATGAGGTCAGGGTGTCATTTCAACTCTCACCAGCTCTCTCTCTCGATTCATTGCTACTCTCTGACCCTCTTATGCAGTCATGCCTCACTGTTGCAGGCTTTCTCTCATACAATCCATTTATCCTTCTCTTTGCAGGATGCTATAGTTTCCTCTTGCCTCTTGATGATTGGATGGGAAATAGGAAATTCACCCCGTGGATCACCTCTGGGGCTCTGCTCGACAGGGGCAGAGGAAAATAATTTTCTTGGGTGGCGAAAGCCAGGGTACCTTTTTGGCTTAGGCTTATATAGGCCCTAGGGCCAATAGCCTAGTACCTACCTATGAACCTATGAACCTTCTTCCTGTCCCTCCCAAATATTTTTCAACAGATTGTCTTATTCTTCCTTGAACTTGTCCAAACCACCATATCTGTTCTATTTGACCTTCCCTGCAATTGGATCTATTTGGATATCTGCTCTGATTTCACCATTTCTTTGTCTGTCCCACAAGCACTTCATCTCCATCACCTCTAGCTTCCTCAACTGCTCTGCCTTCACTGCCCGTATTTCTGTATTATACAGTAGTATCTGGTCATACCATTGTTTTCTACTCTTTAATTTTCAACATGTATTCATATAAGAACCAAGTATTAGTATAATCAAAGTAATCAATCTCAGTAGCTAAAAAGAGCCTCAAATGTGTGTCTTAAGCTAGGCCCTAATTTATGTTTCTCTCTTTGCAAAACCTCCCCAAAACTTTTTACATCATTATTAACCACTACAGTATGCTTTCATAAGTAACAGTTTAGATAATCAACAATGATAATAGGTAAAGAATCTTCAACATACCCACAATGACCTAAATAAATATTCACGCTGTTTTGCAAAAGTTAAGGGCATTTTTAAAAATACGACAAAATACATGAAAAGAGCAACAAAAGTCACAAACAAAAACTTCCAGGAAGAGGGAATATCATATCCAATACACTTAAATGATTTTTATATATATTGCTATGCCACTACATAGGTCCTTCCCAAAAGACTAGCAAACTTTACCTTCCCAAACAATCAATACTTATTGGTGCTGTGTTTCCCTTAATAATCTAATATCAAACAAACAAATTATGTCTGTTGGAAGAAGTTTACATTTTTCTATGACTACAAGATGCCAGTGTCATTTATGAGACTGTTAATACTGAGACAACATACTTATATATTATTTCTTTCCATTTTTTGCAGTGTGTTTGGTCTTCTGTTTTAACATACATTTTCTAACCTGTTCCCAAATAGTATTAGCAGCATCAATATTACCGCATCTATATTATCTTATCAAAGTTTCAGAATATCGAATCTGATATGGTCGACACCATATCATCAAATTCTGAAACATCAAAAGATTAAAAAAATGCCTAAAAACAAAAATAAATAAAAACTTACCTTTGCAAGCAGGGGGGCAAGCCCCCATGCACCCCCCATGTAGGGGGCTGTGACCACCACACCCCCCTACTTAAATATACCAACTCTGAGACCGCACTACATTGAACTAAATGGAAATCTCCCCTTACAGAAATTTCCGTTTAAACATTCGATGTTTTTTGCTTTCGATAATCTGGTGCCGACAATATCAGCTTCGATATTGCCGGCCTTCGACAACGTGAAGTAGACCCAATATTACCATAACTGGCATTGTCTTCAATAGGTTCACTATTAGCAGCATCACTTTTTATATTCTCTTCATCAGTACCTGCAGCACTATTAGTAGGCTGTTCACCAATATTACTTTGACATACAACAGTATTATTTACAACTTCCTTCAAAGATGTGGGAAGGACATATGATATAGAAGCAGTAGAGGCCAGGCTTGATTTATCAGGTTCTTAAACTTGAAAACAATCAAACCAAAAATTGTTCATTCCCTTACATTTCCTGATACACTTAACACAATTCTGGAAAGTATTCCCTACATTAAGGGCATTTCCTTTTAGTGCAACTTTGCATTAAAGGATTTGGTGAGCCACAACAAAAATATGTTGCATGTTGCCCCCATAATGCATATAAGCTTTTAAACCAGAAATATTAACAATACAAAGAGTATGAATAATGTTTTCCTGTGACATTTTTAATATGACCTATAACTCCCATGCACCAGTCCAAATGTATGTTTTAGCATCTAAAACACAATGGCAAAGTGAAGAAAATAATGCCTTAATTTGTTCAGCTTGAATGCTAGCTGTATGAAACTGAACTACAACATGACATTTTGGTTGAATATTCAAACCAACAAAGATATAATTAGTCCATGGGAAACACAGTTTTTAAGTTACATTTTAGAAGAAATGTCACAGCAAGTGCAAATGTTTCAGAAGTCATATCACAGAAACCCTCTTTTCCTACATAGATAAATGCTATTATGTCAATATTCAATGTATTAAGAAACAAACTCAGAGCCTAGAAAGGCATTTCAAGAACTTGAAAACACTGTATCCTGACATAAACATTATTTCACCCATCCATACATCTTATTCTTTCTTAAAGTATTCCATTTGACCAATTCTCCTAATTTTAATTGAGATCATATTCCACAATCTACCTTGCTGAAAATGAAAAAAATGTAGAACTTCAGATGTAATAACTGGTAAGTTAACAAACAGAATGCTTTTCCTAGTACCTAATAATTTCATTTTTACTATAAAAACATTTATGGATTACCATTAACTCTCCCTCACCAATCTATATTTAACCAAGTAGAGGGTTATATCCTTTAACCTTCTATTATATGTCATATCCCTCAATCATTTTATTTGTTTACTAAAAAAAATTCTGAATCCTTTTTAATCTTCCAAACTGCCTATAATTATACATGAAAACAAGGGCACCATATTCCATTATAGGCCTTATTATTGCTTTATATATAAGCAGCAATGTTTCCTTCACCCTGCTCACAATTGTTCTAAATACGTTCATAAGCTAAGAATAGCATATTCTAATGATACCCAATAAATGTCCTAAAAAATTTAAATCCTTATGAGTTTTTTTACTCAAATCCTGTACTGTATCCACTTTCCCCATTCAACAATCATTAAAGCATAAGGATAATAATATTTTCCATAATTCATTATACACATCTTTTTAACTTTACATTTCATACAATTAACAACTGTCCATAAAAATAATTCATCCAAATGTCCCAGTAATCCATAACAATCATTTTACATATTACCTTTGAAGCAACTTTTGAATCATCTGCATATTTACATAACCATACATTTTCAGTACTTGGAAGACTTGCCATAAATATTTCAAAAAGGACCAGTCCAACACAGAACCCTGTGGGACACTGGCATTAAGTATTTTACCCCAGATAAAGTTTCCCCAATTTTCCCCTACAAGATCGATTACTTAGCCTGTTTTTCATAACATGATAATGAATACTATTGCCCATTAACAGCGCATTAACTCCATGATGTGGAACAGTATCAAAGACCCTAGCCTTATCAAAATATACCACATAAACTGACAAACGCATATCCAAACATTGTGTAAGAGGTTGATAAAAATTAAGTTATTGTTATTATCTGTATTTGATCACAGATTAATATTTTATATTAATATTGTATAATAAGTTTCTGCTTATGCTTGGAGTTTTTCTCCCCGGGCCTCTACTGAAAATGGACATGTATCCAGTTAGACTAGCCTGGTCAACAAAAAGAAAGAAAGAAAGAAAGAAAGAAAGAAAGAAAGAAAGAAAGAAAGAAAGAAAGAAAGAAAGAAAGAAAGAAAGAAAGAAAGAAAATTTGTTAAGAGCGTGACAGAATAAAGTCATGCTGAGTCAGATACCTCTTATTACTTACTGATTTTATTAAGTGCGCTGATATTAATCTTTCAAAACATTTACATAACACACTAGTCAAGCTGGTTGCCTGAAAGTCTCAACCATTGTTAAATTCCCTTCTTTGGGTATAAGCACAACCAAAGCTTCTTTCCATAGACCTGGGACAAACCCCATCTCCAAGGGTTTTTGGAAAAGATCATTTAAACAGAAGAATATACACATACTCATAACAACAGATTTAAAAAAGAAGCCACTTGGCTCATCAGGCCCTTCTGATAACTAGGCTTGATTTTCTCAAATACTTCATCAGTATTATTAAATAAATTTGGGCATTCCCCTACTAACTCAGACTCAACATCATAAGCATACTTATTATCAGCTGTACAAACTACATTACCTAAAAACATGCCAGCCATTACCTGATTATCAATATGTAACCTTTCATTCACCATTATATATTCACCATTATATTATAGCTTCTACTCTACCCTTAGTTTGTCTTAGATTTCTGGAAAAAAGCCTTGTTATTATCAACCATATAATATGCAAGCTAATTTTCATAATTCCTCCTGGTCAGTCTAAGGCATCTTCTCAAACTAGTCCTAGCCATTTTATTCCTTTCTTTTTTCTTAACATTAGGTTGCCTCCTAAACTTATTTCAGAAATATTTCAGTCTCTTACATGCCTTATCCAACATTTTGCTCCATGAAGGAGATCTATACTTTTTATGTTTAATAATTACCAAAGGAACAAACCTTTCCACAGTTTGAAATGTATAATCATAATATCTACCAAATCACAAACTCCTAACTTGTATAACCATTTAATTCCAGTATGATCTGAATCTAACCACTCTGGAAAAACTAACTAGTCTGCAGTACCATTAAATCTAATAATCCATATAACATCTAAGATGTTAGAACCCCTTGTGACCTTCTTAACTATCTGTGTATTAACACATTCTTGACCATATGTTATAAAATCACCTATTACTCCTGTATAACTTTGGCAACAATCCCATTTAACATATGGGATATTCAAATCTCCAGCAATAACAACAATTTTTTTTTCAAAATAAAATGATATTTTACCAAATTCCTTAACAGCTTCTAAACTTTGCTTAAGAGTTCTATAAAATAGGCACAAATGCACAGAAAGAAATGCCCCTCCCCCTTTCTTATACTGCATAATTCTATGAAATGCATTGTATCCTTTCAAACCTAATGGAGTATTTCTCTCAGAAAACCTAGTCTTAGTTATTATTATATATCGTTCTCTTCATTCCTCACTCTTGTTTCAAAAAAGGAAAACGTTTTATTAATGCTTCAATTACTGCATAACAAAAGGTTTAATTTATCATTGCCTGGCAATTCTACAGTATTAGGTACTGATTTGCTACCTCTAAAAAAGCATTCACACAATGATAGTTTCTTTAAAAGAAATCTTTCACCTAAATATCTCAAATGTAACCTGTCAGTGCCAAAGAATATAGAATTAAAATCCATTTTCCCCACAATATTACAACTCTTATATTAACTTTATAACAATCTCCTAATGTTACTAATAAAACATTTTATTAACCTTAGTTAGTGTACATCCAAACTTCTTTAAAGGAATAACATCACAAAACGCCAGTTCAAAATATTTCATTTTATTAACTGTAAAATCTCACTAACATAATAATTAAACAATAAAATATTGCTCCTGCCAACATCATTTATTCCTCCTACTATAATAACTTTCCCATACATTTTCCGACTATCAAAACTTATTTTAAAGCTATTTAAATTGTCCTCCATTCTACATCCTGTCAAAACCAGTCACCATGATCTGATTGTTTCTTATATTAGGAATTAAATGTCTCACCCTTCTTAACACAGAGTTTGCAATAACCAAAATTTCTTTATTGGGTAATATACCTTCATTTTCCTTAACTACACTACAACATTCTTCTTCTACACCCAAGGAACTAATGCCAGAATAACCAAAAAATGCTCTTTACCTTTTCTTCCTCCTAACTTTTTACCAGCTATCTTTGTCACTCATATCTTCTACTGATAATATACTCTTAACACCAGTTCCACCATACTACCTGACAAAGGTTCTTTAATGGTAAATGAAAACACTGAAGACAAATCATTTAAAATATGGGTAGCTCCAACACATAATACATCATTACCTATATCAATCTTTTATGCTGTTTGATCCTCCTTGTCAAACAATTTAACATTACTATTGCTATCAAGATTACTGTATAAGCAACAGAGAGTAATCACTTGAGCTTCTTTGTTTGTTTTTTTTTTTTAATTTTCACCTCTGGAAATATATGATTATTGCTAATACTTGTACACCACAATCAATAAAAACCTTATTAGACTTAAATATGCGAACATGATTTATATCCTGACATCTGTTACAAATAGTGTTTTCTAAGCCTCAACCTTCAGTAACATTATCATATATTTTGCATATCTTACACGGAGACAGAAAACCCCTAATAATTCCCAAAGAAAAAAATTATTCATTTTATCCATTTTCTATAACCAAAATAGTATAAAAATCACACAACTCATCTAAATAACCTATTACACTTAACATGCAAAGACTTGAAAACATGTTTTAGCATTTTTATGAGATGTATTCACTGACAGTGAGTGCTTAGATACTTCTCCAGCCATGCAATTTGTGCTTACAGGTCACACACCCTTCTCAAATAATGTTATGGTGGCTAAACTTAACTCCCCCTGCCCTTATAAGGACTCAATGAGAATTAGTCCACAAAACTCTAGCAAATAAAATTTAAAAAAAAATAAAGTGTACAGTATAGCACCACTGTACAATACCAGGGCTTGTTCTAATAAAATATCCCATCTACTCACATTACTTAACCAAGGAAATCTGATGGAGATATAACCATTCAACTAAATGATCAACTTGTTGACCTGATGAAATTTGTGCAACGGGTAACTTTCTAGCATAATAAGTAAAGTCCGCAGTAGTCAAAGCTATTTTCTAATCCACATTTGCATACATTATAGTGTTTTCCTCCAATATATTACAAACAGCACTTACTCTATGAATGTTGTGAACATAATCGATGCCTTTTAACCTCTGATCTGTTAAAATTACAATGATCCATGTTATCTCCCAAAGATTAGCAACAGCTGTGCTAGGTTCATTTTCATGCATCATTGTCAGAAATGCTTCTTCTGTAAGCCACCAACTTCCAAAACAATTATCAGAATATAATCTCTCACAGAAACTCTCGATTCCAAATCCATGACTTCCCTGTGTGCACTGCAACCACTCTACTGGCCTGTCAGAGTAAGAAGAAAGAGTAGGAGACTTTTATTATGACAACAGGAAAGAACATCACATAACATAATCAACACAGGTAAAACATATACAAGCAAACAGAAGTGTTACAATAAAAACATGGCCAGTAATCCAACAATATCATTTTGAGAAATAGAAACATATATTACCTCACCCTTTCTTCCAGAACCATTTCCTTAGCTTTCTCAATATCAAAACACATTCCCAAATTTTGTTAAACAATTATTCATCATATCTTGCTAACCAAATATGCCATAATACCTGAAGACAAAAATGTATCTGTCAAACATACATCAACAGGCAAAGACCTACAGTAATACCCCTATAGAATCATATCTTATATGACAGGAAAAAGAAAATCAGCATTATAAGAATGCAAAATCATTTGCCAAGATAACTGAATTCTGGAACAGTCTAAAAATCATATGAAAGGATTTCTTCAAAATTACACGTATGACACAACTGCTGATCTCTAACCTTGTATTTCATATCACCTTTAACTGGTAATTTGCCTAAGAACAGTCTCTACAAAAAGTCTTGAATTTCCTTAATATTTTGGAACCTATGTTTTCTATTGTTAATACTCTGTAAAACATGAGGGGAAATATCTTAGCACAGCCTTTCAGAAAAAGTAAGAAACCATTGCGTGCACACACACACACACACACACACACACACACACACACACACACACACACACACACACACACACACACACACACACACACACACACACACACACACACACACACACACACACACACACACACACACACACACACACACACGCACCACAATTTTCTGGGCTTAATAAATAAATAAACTGTAAGTTTCCAACCAAGTATTATATCAGTGTATTCCTTTAAGATGTAATGGCACAGTCTCCAACATTTACCTATAAATGTATTCTCTGAAGTATCATCATATTTTCCTCATAACAATTTACTAAGTAAATCCACTCTGTCATGTTGTAACCTAAGAAATATCAAGTAGAAATGCATAGAGTCTAAATATACAATAGAATTTATTAGACCTAATCCACCATCATCACTTTTACAAAAAGTAACTTTTCCTTTAACGGGGTATAACCTTCTCCCCCAAAACATGAAAAAAGAGGTAAAAAAGCATCTTCTCTTTCTTTTTTGGAAAAAGAAAAACTTGCTCTCTAGAACCTAATTTTCCTAATAGTATTCAAAACATAAACTTTTTTTTTTTTGGAAAAAAAATTTGAAATACCTCCAGATATTTAAAATCTTCTGTATATTAACAAGACTACAATCCTACTAAGTCAAAGATATCTACTCCCCACCTAAAATTATTTGTAAAATGGTAATTTTTATCATGCACAAACTGGATTTCATGTAAAGATTTTGGAAAACTAAAACCAGTGCACTTTTGCATATTAAGGGACAATCCTACTTTCTGTAATATAGTTTTAACTTCAAATGGGTGACAGAGTATATATCCAAGTTTATAGAATCTAAATTAGGTCCTGTTGTCAGACGAATACCCACTATTTTAAATAACACCTACTCACTGCTAGATGATATACAACAAATAGCAGGTCAGTTAGATAGTACTTCGACTTTAACATTGGTATCACTAGATGTCAAAAATCTTTTCACAGTTATACCTAATGACTATGGAGTTGAGGCAGTTAGAGATGTTTTACTAGAGGAGAAATCCCTGAATAATGACATGCAATATTTAGTATGTACACTATTGACTTTAGTTCTAGAGAACAATGCGTTTATGTTTAAAGACAACTTGTACATACAAACATGGGGTGTTGCAATGGGCACCCCATGTGCGAATTCATACGCTAATATTGTCATGTATTATTGGGAATCTAAGTATTTATTCAACAGTCACTATATGGACAACATAGTTCTCTATAGACGATTTGTAGATGACATCTTAATATTTTGGAAAGGTGAACGGTCAATATTAAGTGAATTAGTCAACTATTTAGAAACAACGACTGACTTCCTGAGGTTCACTATAGAATCCTCATATAATGAGATTGATTTTCTGGATATATCCATATTGAAAGATGATAATGGTTCACTTATCACGCAACTCTATAGGAAACCTTGTTGGAAGAATGCAATTTTGAACTATAGTAGTATGCATCCTCGTTTTATTTTCTCTAATATAGTACAGAATCAGAGAGCCAGGATCACTAGGCTATGTACTCACACATCAGAGAGAAATGAACAACTTATACTGTTGGATAAGTTATTGATAGATAGGGGATATCCCAACAGTCTCTTAAATAAATTTAATAATGAAATTAAAGGGAAAGAAAGAACTAAACAACGATATAATAAGGGTATACAATATACTTCAGGACATCATTCAAATGAAGATACGTTAGCTTTTACTTTGAGGTACTCTAATGACATTCATAGTATTATTAAAATTATACAAGACAACTGGGACATTCTTACAATGGAAAATAGTATTAAAAATTTAGTGGGACCTACTCCACACTTCAGGTACAAGAATGCTAAGAACCTGAAGAGGTGGTTATGTATAGATAAAATAATTAAGAAATCTAATGTTGTTGGAAATATTGGAAATGTTGGTTTTAAGAAGGGAACTTGGCCATGTGGGAGATGCAATATGTGCAAATATGTTAATATAGAAAATGAGTTTATAATACCATACTTGAATCATATACACAGGTTTCTTATAAGTGCCACGTGCAACACCACCAATTTAATATATCTAGCTACTTGTGAGAAATGCCAAGCGTTCTATGTAGGTCTTACCTCTAGAAGGCTTAGAGACCATATCTATAACCATATATATGATATCAGAAAGATGAATCCAACAAATGCCCTAGCCAAGCATATTAGCTCTAATCAAGATCATCACTTTAAGTTTAGAGTGCTACAAGTAGTTGAACCCTTAGCTAGAGGTGGAGACAGAATGAACATATTAGCAAAGGCAGAGCTAGATTGGATATTTAAACTACGAGCACATATAGAACCTGGATTAAACATCAACATTAGTATAAAACCTGTACTAGAAGCACGTAGATAGTTAATTATATATAAGAAATATATCTTGTAAAAACTGATTATATTCATATATATTTATAATATAGATGTTAGTAATTATCCTTTTTCATCTATCTTGCTAGAGTAGTCTTCTAGTATTATTATATTTTATACTGAATAAATATTACAATTTTTATATATTTTTCTATATTTTTCATATTCTTTAACTATATGTATACATGATAGGCCTATATATCTAAAGTACAATAATAAAATAGATAATTTGATATTTAAGTGCCTATTAATCAATATACACATATAGTTAGACAAATGATAGAGTAATATTTGATTTGATTTGAATTGATGTATTATGATTCTTGGGTTTAACAGGTGTATTTACCCAGGACTATATATGATGAATTGGATGATTATATGTAGTACAGTTCCTTAGGGTGTAATGAATAATAAATTAAGTTATATACCCATTATTTGATAGATTATATATGTTCTGCACCTTAATATTTCTAAATATATTGTACTTGTATATCTATTTATTTATCTATTTATATGTTGTTTTTATAAGATTATTTTATTAGTGTCATATTTGATATGTAAACAAGTTAGTCATGCAAAGTACTGCATATAGATTTTAAAGACAGCAGGATAATATGACTATGACCATTTTTATATAACAGTATTTTATGATATTGAGAATTTTTATACAAATGAAATATGTATATTTCAACACTTCAGGGATATATGTTGTTTGTTTTACGTTCGTTGTAAATACTGATATAACAGCGCTAACTTATGTCAACAGACTAGTAAATAGAAGAGAAATTCTATGACTTCTGCTTTAAATAAGGAATATAATGATCACTTATTTAATTATTTACTTATCAAGCAATTAAGATCATTGCTAGATTGATTAATTATATGACTTAGTGGAGTATATAAGCAGCAGGATTTTACTTAGAAAATGTAACCTGATGAAGCATACTCGACGTATGTGAAAGCGCTCGATTGTTCCTGTCCTGTTCTGTGAATAAAAGTTTTATTCTACATCGTGGTGGATTCCTTGGTCTTCATTTAGTACCTTTTGTGCCTACTCCGTTGGAATCCTTTGGATGGTAATTAGCCTTTGTTTGCTGATATTACTGATCGTTTTGGGTTGCTGTTGCCTTCACACGATGGAGAACATACCAGTCGAACTTGACTATAACCCGATACCAACGGAATATACTACCAAATGGAGAGACGTGATTTCACAACAAGTAAACCCTCTATTGGGACTGGAATTACACCTTCCTACTAATAATGAAACAGGTACTGTGCCGCTACATAAAGAATTTTATGTGAGCTTAAGGGAGCTGGAAAATGTACTATACAAACTTAATAGACTTACTTGGCAGAGACGGCATCTCGAAGCATGCCTGCATTTTAACGTCATCCCCAGAGGCATGCGTATCTTATGCATGCCTACTTATGGTGAAACACACCCTATTTTGTTAAAAAAGTGGCAAGAACTTAACATCAGTTTCAGTAAACAATATATTCATCTACTTATTGAATATTTTACTCCCATCGAGAAAGAGCTTACTGATAAAGCTGATGAGATACACAAAGACTTGCTAAAGCGATTTAAAGGGGACATACACCTTAAAAAATTGGAGAGCATGTTCCTGCAAGTGATAGCCTTTAGTGAGAGATTGCAGCAATTGAAGCACAAAAAACTCCTAAGGGACTATAATGATTTTGTGTCAGGCCAGATTTTTGTCTGGCCGAGGGCGAACATCAGAAATCAAAATTACTCTTATGCAGAGATGACTAAACGTACGTCTATACCTAGTAACAATTTTGATAGTTTTAACTTCCTAAAGGGTAGTTGCAATGTAATATTCTGAGTTAAGTATAAGATTAACATCTTCAGCATAAGAAAAACTAGTGGTAGAGTGAGGCATGATACTTTTTGAACATTCCTGTACAACAGTATTCCTCACCAAGTTAAATAACATCCCACTCAATGAGCAGCCTTGTTTGACACATTGGCAGATTTTAATTTTGTTTCCAATTTGGTCATTTATTAATGGCCTAACCAAGGAATTTTCAGAAATACTGTATAGAACATGCAATCAGTACCAGTACCATATAAGATTTAGTATATCTCAAGTCATATAAAAATGCTTTCTGGCTATCCCATAAAATAAGCAGGTCTTTCTTAGTATGAGTAATATCTTCAATAATTTCACATAAAATACTAACATTCCCCAACTTAGTCTCCCCTTCACTCCAAAAAGACCTATATAAAATTTATTTAAGAAAACGCAACTTTGGGTAACTTGTAGTATTTTACAGAACATTTTATAACCTATGTTTGTTAACATAATGGGCCTCCAATTTTGAATATCTTCATTGACCCCTTTCTTTTAAAATATAAATATTAAAACACTATCACACACAGACTCACTAGTTATACCTTTATCCAGCCATTCATATACTACATGGAGCAAAACAAGTTTCTGTCTTTCAGACTTCTTTTTATATTACCCAGCAGAAAGATCAAGCAAAACAGAATCTAAATCGGTACTTATGTATTATCACAACCAGATTTTTGCAGGAATAGCCGTTGTTTCCCTGTCCTGGAATCTGGTCATCCATCATGTAAAAATGTGAACTAATGTGTTTTGTGCAGTCTTATCAATAAAAAGTGGAAAAACAGAGTGTTTTGATTTCTTTATTTCCCATCACACAGAAAGAGCAAACCACCGAATGAGCAGTCCACATTGTTACAGCAGTAAGAACGTCAAGAATCATTAAAATACAGTGTGTATCTGTCTATACATGCAAGTCTTCAAATCCCTAGCATTGTCATGATTAATAATCTGAAGGCCTTTCTTCCAGAAAAAGTTCAACCCTAAACCTGTTTCCTTTATGGATCACATACCCATCTTATTAATATTTGTGAAAAATTACAGCCTTCACAAACTGGTGAGCTGGAGCATTCCTTAAACTGTTTTATGACCTATAGAATAAGAAGACAGGACATGTGTGGTTTACTGGCTACAACTTTTACTTTTTGACACTGAGCAAGTCTGTAAGGAGGACTCAAATTACTGTCCCAATCCCCCCCTCAAAATAACAGTGATGTACCTACAAACATTTCTTCTGAAATGAACGAGGAAACAGTGCGGCATACTATGTTTTGTGATGACGACAAAGAACAGGACATACCCATTAGTGATTGTATAGATGATGATGTTATTCAAGTAAATGAAGCTAAATCCAAAACTTTTGGTAAAAGGTAAAGATTCTGTTTACATTAATACTGCAGTGTACATGTAGATTTCAAGTAATATTGAAAACATTCCTTTAGTCATTGACAGAGCAGCCACAACAATTCAAGTGTGTGTGTGTCATGCACACCAAACAGGAAGTGGAATTTTTCATTTATTTTTATTCCTAAAGGTAATCCAAACTTTTTCTTCATCAATAAGTAATCAGAATAACACCTTTCAGTGTTTCCTGCACTTGTTTGAACTCAACCATGAGAATTTCTCAAATGCGAAAATCTGACTGCAATAATACGGAAATATCTCTAAATCTATTAAAGCTATGTGAATATCTAATTAATACTTTAATATCTTCGGCAGAAATGTGAGGGACATTCCATTGTGTTATAACAGTGTCACGGGGAAACAAAGTTTGAACATAATTTTCCACTATCTGCATTACTTCAGATTGGGTGGTGGCCATGGCATCATTAGTATTAAGCAACCCTACCATCAATTCAGAAACATTTTTTAACTTCTTATTAAAAAACAAAAATATTTCTTGTTTAGAACCTCGAATAAGATATGATTACTTGATAAAAGAATATCTATTCTAGTAGCTGGAAGTGTTTCTAAAACTCTCTCACTCAATGAAAACATCAGAGTCTGCAGACTGAAAAGAAGCCTCATAATTCTTCCAAGCAGTAGCTGGACGTGTTTCTAAAACTCTCTCAAGGAAAACATCAGAGTCTGCAGACTGAAAAGAAGCGTCATAATTCTTCCAAGCAGAGAAATATGTATTGTTTTTTGTTTGTTTTTGACTGAGATGTTTTCTACAGAAAAAAATACAGTTTTATATTTTGCTTTATAAAGATTCCACCACTGTGACCAGTTTTCACTAAAGTCAATTAAAGTGACTACTTGTTCCCATAAAAAATGTAACATATCTTTCCATTTCATTGTGCTTTCTACCCAACTATATGAATTTTTAATGCCATTATCAGCTGTTAAACTAGATGCATTATTAACAAGCACAGAAAACAATGCCATATGATCAGTTTTATATATATATATATATATATATATATATATATATATATATATATATATGAATAAAAACAGAATAAATTAAAGAAAAAGAATCTGTATAAGAAAAATAATTAGTCTCAGAAGATGATCTACCTCTGTAATAAGTTGGCCCTATATAAGGTCCTAAAACAAGATTATTAGAATTTGATATCTCATGTAGTAACCTTACACCTCCATTTCTTCTTTTCTGTCATATGGCAGCTTCAATCTCCTACAACAATAATGGGGCAGTTAACACTTTCAAGGTGCTGCAATACATGAAATACAGCTGCCCTATATTTTTTACAAATAGGAGCATTAATAACAGTGAGTCTAAAAATCTCCACCCAGGATTGCATATCACAAAAAAGTTAGTTCTGGAACAGAAATGTATACACCTAACAGAGACATACTAGATTTAAACAAAATAGCTATATCAGAGCATACATCTCTTTCAAAGCTCCAAACAAGTTTATGGCCCCAAATAACCTCAGTCTGTATTTTTGTAAATCAGTAGGACATCTTATATCAAGTAAACTGATAATATCAGTCCTTGTCTGTATACAAAAACCTGTAATCTACAACATTCATTAATCAGTCTGTTCACATTTAAACTGCTAATAACAAGACTATCGTTTTCCTTTTTCTTTCTTAACAAAATATTTATTAGGGCCTTCTCTGCTTCCTGTTATGCACCTTCTTAGCAATATTGGTACTATTTTCATCCATTTCCAGAACGTCATACCACCCTCCTTTACTCATCTTCCTCTGTGGACTCTGCTGTTGTTTGTAAAGTAAGTTCAAAATCACTACCAGGCACCTCTTCTATACCCAATTCTTGAAGCACATTAGAAGAAGTAAGAAGAATATTTTATTGCATAGCCTTGATATGTGGTGCTAGAACCTTTTCCACAGGAAAGTTCTCAGCTCCCGATATATTATTTTTATATTATTTTTATGTTTAGCATCTTTTGTAAGTAACTTGGGATAGCCATACCACAAATGTACAACAGTTTTACATTCCCTATAAGAAGGAGCACAATTAGAAGCAGAATGGCCTAGAGTACCACACAGACTATAACATTGCTTATCACAATTTTGAATCAGATGTGATAAGGGACCACAAGAAAAAAAATAAGTTTTACTCTGCTGTTTGTAGTACACATGTTCTATGATCATTAAAAGATATGACATTGGGAATATGCTTCACTTTACCATGCTGCTTAGATAGCAAAACTCACACTTCCCATGGCTCATTCCACAGTCCCCTAGTATCATACATTTTCTTCATATCAAAAACACATTTACAGTTAAGTGAGCAATACTGCCTAATAAAAGTATCATTAATGTCCACAGTACTAAAATCCGTTTTCTTATAAAGTTCATATTCAGGGCTGAAAAAGAATACTGTGCTTGTGGCTAACACAAACTTTTCAAATCAACCTGCTGTAAAAATCGATCTGCAGTCTCAGCAGTATCAAAGGTGATATCACAAAAAGTATCCTTCCCCACATGTATAAATGCACAAATGGCTTTGATGTAAATCCCAAAGGGACAACAATAAAGTCCCAAACAGCATACTGATCAATAATAATGTCTTTAGTGGATGAAATACCTACCCCAAGTTCTGGATTTGTTTTTGCATTGCTCCTAGTAAGTTCAGTCTGCAACTTCTTCACAATAGTATTTATTTACTTATTTATTTATTTGATATTTGGTAACCAGGAAAGTCCAAGTGGATACAGAATACCTATTTTCAGTGGAGGCCTTAGGAGAAAAGCTCCAAACAAAGAATGACAAATAAGAATGTAAAATACAAGACATTAACAGTGAGAAGGAAGAGAAAAATTACCTATAGATTATAAAAAAAGAAAAATGCAAAGTTGGATACAGTTATTGTACAAGCAGCAAAAAAGTACATTATTAGATACAAGACATTAAAACAGTGAAAATAATTACATATGCAAAAATGTATATAGATTATAAAATACATATTTGGATGTGGGATTTTACAAGCAGTAAAAAATAATTAGATACAGGGTATTATTAGCACAATAAAGAAATTAGACAATAATTTATATTCTGGAAGAGGACAATACAGAGTGAAAAGATTGGTGGAGGGAGAGAAGCAAAGAGAAATGAACCTATAAGAAAAGAAATGTGCTGGTAGAGAGTTTTTGGTTGAGAGGTTGTAGGAGTAATAGAACAGAAAGGAAAAAGGGAGATAAAATAAGAGTATGGGAAGAAATTAAAGACAATGAGATGAAAGCTAAGTAGAAGAAGAATACGAGCATAACCATGATTTGGAAAAATGTTTTTTTAAGGAGGAACTTGAAATTTTGGTAGTGAGGGACTTGTCTGATATTAGGAGGCAAGTTGTTCCAAGATTTGTCTATGCAGTAAGAATAGAAACTGTGGCCACTGGATATCAGAGGCTTATAGATAGATAGAAGATGTTTGTCAGAGGACTGAAACTCCCGATTAGGAAGATGGTATTGTAAGATGGAGGAGATGGGGGAGAAAGAAAGGGTTGTAGAGTAGAAGCATTTGTAACACTACAGACATCCGTTGTTGGGGTTTGCAGTACACTCTCTGATCCTTGGACAGACTGGCAAACATTAACAGGTATAACCTCCTTCCTTTTATCCCTTGATATCACTTCCTTTACTATAGGAATAACTGTTTTTTTCAGGATTAATTTTATCCATTATTTGACTCCACAAAGCCACATTTTCAATCTCTAACTCTTCAACATTAATCATATTTTCAAGCAAGCCACTGTAGTAATTTTTACAGCATTTTCAACAACAGGAACAGCAATCAATCCATCCTCCCTGCATTATGCAAACACCCTCCAGCTCATTCCAAGACTTCCTCCTACAAAAAGAGTAGGAGAAGTTTCCTAATGCCCTGGCTAAATTTATCCTAATAAAATAAATACCACCTCTGATCTCCCCTAAAAGGAGGCCACTAGTCTAGTGGGACTAACCTGGTCAGCAAAGGATGGATAGCTAAATAAATAATAAACCTCTTTTGCAACATAAAACAACATGTTGAAGAGACAGATACATATTACAGAGAACACCACTTCCGTGGAACAATCTTCCAATCCACATGAAGTACTTCTACTCTATTCCAATGTAATTTGGGAAAATGGATGGGTAAACACACGTTCACCCCCTCCCCCTTGATTTCCACCCTTGTCACTTATGGACGGGGACAACATATAAATGACCTGCCCATCTATTGTTTATTGGTACACAAAATATAAGGGATAAATTTACCCTGGGACTGTAAGGCTAGGCTTCCTTGTTATCCTCACAGAGCAATACCCTAGTAAGTACATATGAACTTATAAACATATTGAGTATATAAGAATATGGATTACATTCATATAATGAACTGCTGAAATGTTCAGAAACCTGACTGAATAAAGCAAAAGGCAGTCACAAAACAGAAAAAATATTTTTGCAGGTACATTCTCTGATATCTTTAAAGGGGATTATAACATTGTTCTAAAATCTGTAAACCTCCAGTCTCTTATTTCTTCCTCTTATGATTTCAGTGATGTGTCAGGTTATCCCCATTCATAAATATTTTGCCAGTGTCCTCAGTTCATTAAAAATGTGTCATCTTCAGAAATGATGTATGAAATTCTTATCACTTGACATTTTACTGTATTCTTCTTTATCTTGAAAGGGTAGAAGCTGCTAAAATGTAAATGAGAATTCAAAGACATTTTATTTCCAAAAATAGTGGTAGAAAAGTGGTTTTCTTTACTATTGCTAATCATTTTAAAATCCTGACACATAATGAATAAGGATCCTCAAGATACAATAGTAGTAATGATTTTACAATGAGTTACACAGTAAATAGTAAGTCTGTTTAGAAGTTATTTACTACAAATTGATATTTTTTACGAAGTCATCCAGAATGTAGTAAGAGGTTACCACCACACCCCTTAATTTGAAAATGTCATTTGAAAAAGAAAAAAGTAGGTAGCACAAACACAAATTACATGAGAAAATGTGTCAGACGGAAACAATGCTGTTTCATTTTTGAAGCATGAAACATAAGATTAAAAGGTTAACCCAGGGTAATAAAGACAGTAGTGTGAGTTAATTGTAACACAAGATGAGTGGTTCATATTGCATGCTGCCTGACATGCGATGGCTACAACATAGGTAAAAATGAGAGAAAACTCCAATACAGGATATATGAACATGTATACAATATAAAGAGACATGATAGTACCAATGCTTTATTTAAACACTTTTTGATATGTTACAACTTTAAGAAATTTGACTTGTTTATCATTGAGAAAGTCTTAAAATCAGTGAGGGTGGTAACTGGGAAGACAGACTGGAATATAAGGAATTACTGTGGTAGCTGAGAATGAATGTTAATATATTCACAAGATTGAAAGATTTTATCTGCAGTTTCTGTGTTCTAAAATTAAGAGCTGTTAATTTAGGGTCTATACCATGACACTGAATGTGCTAAAAAGAACGAACGCTCTTTTATTGAACACTAAAAACCGAAAGCAGTAAATGTCAAACACACGGAACAGTGATTTCTTTTTTGCAAAAAAAAAAACCAAAACAAAAAAAAAACAAATTCAAACATGAAATAAAGTGGGGGGCTTTGCACCCCACCCCACCCCCACTTAAATATACCAACCCCGAGATCGCACCACAGTGGAGAAAATGTCAAAGTCCCAAAAATGGCCCAACAATTTTTTTCCCTGGGAAAAAAAAAAATCGCTGTTTCGTGCGTTCGGCATTCAGTGATTTCTACATTTAGTGTTCAATAAAAGGGCGTTTGCTCTTTTTATCATTCAACTTTGTAATATAGACCCATTAAATAATGTATTTATACATTTTAATAATTTCAATTCATTATGTTTTTTAACATGTTTATTGGCTTGTCATTATGACATCACTTCTCATTTGATATTTCAGGAATTGTGAACGTTGTACATATGTTATTCTAAAGAAGTGCATGCAAGTTAGAGAATGAAAGCCCTCAGTTAACATGTGGTATTTGTTTAATGTAAAGACAACATCATTGTTATTTTGGAAAATAATAAATGCCAAGTCTGTGGCCAGTTTATATATTTAATAAAATATGGGCAGGCAGTGCTGCATATAATGAAAATGTGAACTCCTGCAACACAAACTATAGTAAAAAGGACAGCATAGTATATAAAGCTGAAAACTTGGGACAGTGGCACAAAAAACAGGCACTATATACTGGTGCTGCATTTCCAATTGGATAATGACTGAGACAAAGAAGATTTTAAGGCAAAAATATGTCATCTTTATAAATAAGTTATTCATATGAATAAGAATCTCTTTAAACAGGTCAGCATCAATGGAATCACCATGCCTTACAGTCTTCTTTCAGTGTCTTTTATGCTTCAGAAACTCTTTCAGATCTCATTGTATGAAATATTTTTACATTCGAAGTACCAGCAAACAATTTAATTAACTATCTATTTTACCTGTGTTAAACAACATACAAACCCTTGTGAGTACACTTCTTTAACCATTTACACATTTTGGAGAAATGTCCCTTTCTAGGGCAGGGTCTGCAAGTTTGATTTAATGCAGAAGAACTCCTTGTGTCATGCTTATAGCCATACATACTATAAGCTTGATTTTCAGTTCCATGCACAACTTTTTTTTCTTGACTTCATCTTTGTTACAGTACATTGCAACATGGCTCTCTTTTTGATATCCACATAGAGAATGGTCAAACAGTATGACTTTCTTGAGCTACTCCATGTCAATTAACTATAGGCAAAGCCCCCTACCACATCATTGCTTGCTATAGTTTCCACCATGAAATAGGAAAAGCATACCACATATCTGGACTTACTGGAGTCACTTGCCATCCAACCCATTGCCTTACTCATGGGTAATTTTAATTATCCTACCATTGACTGGGATCTAAATGCTCTGAACAGCTAGCCAGCACATCCACAAGAGGCTCAAATGTCTTGCACATAGTACTCACTAATATGAGAGAGCACTGCAACCCTCGTGTGATGTTCTCCCTGTTAAGATTAGACCATAAATCAGTCTTGTTCTATGTAATTATAAGACTAGACATCCCATCAAGCTCAAAAACAATTAAGAATTTTTCAGAGATAATACCTTCTACTAAGTGATTGTATAAGAAGTTTCAAAGCCTCCTTGAATGCAGATAACACAGACTTCAATGCCGAGGTGTACAGCAATGCCCTGTATAACCACTTAAGCAGTTGTATAGTTGTATATATCGTCTGTAACTGAATGGATTAAAACCAGGACTTGGTGAGAAAAACAAACTACCATGGTGGACCCCTAGTATAAATAGGCTATACAACAAGAGCAAGAAACTAATATCCAAGAACAAGAGGAAACTGGCTCAGCAAAGGAAAAAATCCCTCTTCAGCCTAAACAAACAAATGAGATCTTGTGAAGTCCTCCAAAGCTAATTACAAAGCAAAAATAGCGTCCCTAGCTAAGGATAATCACAAGACATTATTTAACTATGTCCAAAATCTAAAATGGAATACCCAGCTATGTGGTAAACTGATTGTGGATGGCACCACCCAGACTCAACTGGAGGTAATAGCCAACCTACTAGCTGACAGATTTGGAGTAAACTTCACCACCCTATCCCCTGCAGCCATCCCCCAAAGTATACCTGCCACCATTCCTCAGACTATTATCTCAAGACAGCAGGTCATCTTGGCACTCGACAAGAACAAAAAACACTGCATCAATGGGACCAGACAACAGATAAGATTGCATTTTAAACAACTTAAAACATCACCTAGCAGACACACTTGGATCCCTGTTTAACCATAGCATGTAAACTGGCTATGTTCTGGTGGAATGGAGGACAGCAACAGTAATCCCTCTACACAAAGGGGGACATCCAACCGACCCTGCCCATAAGCTTGACTAGCCTCATCTGCAAGGTCATGGAAAGAATCATTATGGACCTTATTAATAAGAAAATAGGTTATCTCCAAACTTTGGATCCAACCCAGTTCAGAGTCATTAAAAGTAGACCATGCATGTTAAACATGGTTTAATTTTTCAGTAAGGTCACCAAGGCTCTGGATGAGGAAAAGACAGTGCATACCACCTATCTTGACCTAGTCAAGGCATTTGACACAATCCCCCACTCAGGTATTACAGAGAAACTCTCCCAAATGGGAATTAACCCCTATGTTACTAGATGGGTAGCCAACTGGCTAGCCAACAGGACACATACTGAAGTAAGTGACTTCACCTCTAGCAAAAGACCAGTCACCAGTGGTATACCACAGGTTTCTGTGCTGATCACCTTACTGTTTATAATTTATTTCTCAGAAATCCAGGCAAATTGGATGGCCAATGGCTGACCAAGTCCACAGATGACTGCAAATAGGAAGCAATCACTGAGTCCACCACTGATGTTATTATACTGCAGACATATGATTGCTGCCAAAACTATGGATTAAAGCTAAATGCAAAAAAATGCATTATTATTCTCTTTGGGGAAGCTGACATCCCTGCTAATTGCATTATAAACAGCACCCCCCTAAGTGTAGACCCAGTAGTACATGATCTGGATACTCAGGTTGATAGCAATCTGAACTTTGACCACCTTCTATCCACAATAGTAAGGAAATCCTTTGATGTGGCACATCTTAAAAGTAAAGGCATTGCATCTAGATCTAAAGATGTTATAATTCCATTATACTCAGCCCTCATCAGACCAATAACTGAATACAATGCTCCCTTTTGCATATACCTCACCAGACACCTTCAACAATTTGGGAGACCAAAGAGGTTTCTCACAAAGAAATTACAGAGTACACAAAACAAGTCTTACATGGAAAGACTGTAAGCCATGTCACTGTATTCCACCTCCTATAGGTTGCTAACGGGTAACCTGTGCCTGGATTTACAGGGCAGTCTCTGATCTGGCCCTGATGGAGATGCTACACATTTGTAAATCAAACTGCATGAGGGTCACTCATTCCATGGATCTTAACCTAGCATCTGACATGAAGAGGTCATGCTGGAGAGATGGATACATCTCCCAGAGGCTACCACTTCTCTGGAACAAGCTTCCATTTCACAAGAAACAAAGGCCCTCACTGACCCTCTTCAAATGCAGCCTAGATCAATGGATGAGTGACCACAACTTCACTCCTGGGGTGGTGCCCATGTCCCTCCTTGATAGAGGAAGTTAGTATTAACTACCATAGACCCTTACCTCTGTGAACTTCACTCACCTAACCACTGACAATTAGGGCAACTTGGGATAAATATGGCTAGACCTGTAAGAGCTCTAGGGCCATTAGATTGATAACCTTCTTTGACTCTATAAATGTACACAAATAATTCTGACTTTACATTTGGCATAGTATTTGATTCATGTTTTTATTTTACAGACATATTAATTTCCATCAGTAAATTACTATCAAGGTATAACTTCACTTGCTGTGCACACATCCAATGATTTTAAAAAGATCAGGTCTGATTTGTTAGATAGACATCATTCCATCAACAACACTTTCATTGAGTGCTGTATGATTTATGTGAAAAGAGGTAAATGAGTTTCACCGAACCTTGGAGATAATTTTTGCAAAGAGGCAAGCCCCCCTGCATCATGTGGGAAAGACACAACCAACATTAAATTTATCTATTCCAAGGTCACACAACAGTTGAGAAAAAAGAAAACTCTATCACTGAAACTCATTTCACTCTTTTCTTCTCAAACATACAGCACTAGAGAAAACTGCAGTCAATGGATCTACAGGAACCCAGTTCATTTCCCTTAAGTTTCTCACTTGTTTCATCTATTCTTACAAATAATTCTGTCTCTTAAAATAAACATGCAGCACACCAAATTAATAATTGTTGTTGTTTTTAAAACAGATATCTAATAAATAACAAACTCTTTCATAACTTTTGTTGACTTTTTCTCTCAGTGCTTAGTCTAGCAGTTACAGCAGAGGATTAAGTTCATGAGCTATCAATGAGCTACTTCCTTCAATTTGTCTGCTGAGCAAACTTAAGAAAGTTACTCAAACAGGCAGTGCCTTGAGGCAATTGAGAATTTGGACTAGGCTCCTTAAGGGACTCCTGGATAGCATGCCTACTAACCACCAATGAACCTATTTTGTATTTCTGCTTATAAAGAAAAGCATAAGAGTTAAAAAACAGTATGTCTTCTTCCACAACAGCATATAGTATGCTATCTCTATGGTGCATAGATACATATCATGAACAGCAGTGTTAGCAGGTACAAACAGACAACAGCACAGGCTTCAAAACACCATTGTTAGAGGAGGCATATCTGGACAGGTGTACACACTTGCATGAAGACAGGGAATACACTATACATGGGGATGTGAATATGAGACAGTGTGACGTCCCCTCTCTGGGCCAGTAATCAAGGAGCTTGAAATCTCACCACTGACAGAGAAGAGGAACATTCACTTGGAACAAAAATGGATACACCCAGTATTTCTGGATGCAGCTGTCTGCATTAAGCATGATTTCCCTTAAGAACTCATAGGGAACACAGTCAAACTGGGGTCTGGATTTCTCTCTCTGTCTTCTTCCAGGTACTCAATAAGACTTCCCACTGGCTCAGCTGTAGAACTGAGTACTCAGCTGAGTATCCAAGCAAAGTTCTTTAGCACCCTCTCTGTGAAACCAGTGCTTTGTGTCCCTGCTGCAAGCAGCTGACACACACACACATGCTCTTTGAGATTTGATTTGCGTGCACACACACACACACACACACACACACACACACACACACACACACACACAAACATTACACCAGAAAGGATGACACAGATTTACTACCTATGCCCCCTTCTGCTCAGACTATAAGGTAATTACTCTGCCACTAGACACTACAAAACTAGTTACTCTAAGGCTCTTACAAGGGTACCCAATTATACTGAGTGAAATTACTATTAATACAAATTATAGTGTTTATGCAATATAGTAAGGCTTTCAGCAGTGGCCACAGAGTCACCATATAGATATGAGTACTCTCAAAGGTTAAAATATTCTCTAAAGGACCAGCCGCAATGAAAAGTTTAAATATATTTAATAATAAATAATAAAACTACATGAAAATACTAAATATCTATTTTCAATAAACACCAGAGTTTCAGTCACAGGGAATATTAAAAATAGCACAGATGAATAGATTCACACAGATACAGAAAAACAGTACTTAACTAATCTCACTATATTTTCCTGACTGATATAAAGAATTACAATTGCCTGGTCACTTACTAGAGCAAAGCAAGATGGAGTAGGTGAGGGGTTCTTCTTTGTCAGGTTCCAAAAACAGACTGCTCTGAGACTTCTCTGTCATCTGGTATTAAAACATCACTTTTGTCCAGATTACAGAATGACATCACATACATCTGGTCATCTGACTTCTGGTTCCCATGCTACCCTCCAATTACGAGAAACTGAACCAGAACTTAGCATGCATGTGTTGCCATACACACAGATTGAGCTTTGCTGAGATGTGTTATAGTATCTGGAAGCTATAAAACCATAAAACACTTCCACTCTTCCTGCAGGAACTAATAAACCATTCTCTGGCACAGCCCTTTAGCCTCTGGCTGCAATCAGGACTGTAAGATACAATTGTTATGGCCTAAATTAAGTAATTTAATTTCTTACTATTTTTTCAAAATTAGCTGTACTGAGATTAACCTCTCCTCTCCCAGTATCCTCTCTTAAAATATATACATTTAATTGGTTACAATACAGTCAGGACCCACTGTTGGTACATTTTTAACACACACAGCTTTACAAATATGTTTTTCAACACAAGCATCTGTATAAATCAGTTTGATACAACAAATGGTGTATAATTCTGTATAAAATTCTATATTGACATACATTACATATCAATTGCCCTACTTCTTCTGGCATATCTGGCAGCACCCAAACTCATCACATCTCTCCCCCCTTTGAAGACCCAAGCTAGTTTTTCAAGTGACCCTTGTGAAACATTGCTTGAGAGAAGTGGACCTGTCTCTGGGAATACATTAACCCATGCCCTGTCTTGTCAACCCATTTGCATTTGCATTGCTGACCCCACTACAGTGCTACACTGTCATGTTATATGCCTGTAATCCTAGGCTCCACCTTAGTTACTTGTCATTTCGCTGCCCAGCTCAATATAGCCTTAGATCCTCCTCAGACTCCTCCTGCCTCCTACTGCAAACACTTAGCACTAGGGCCTCCCTATCATGGTAAGGCTTCATCACGTTAACATGGTACAATTTGTGCCCCTGCCTCCTGCCTAGCAGTTCTACCATGTAGTTAACATCACTGACCTTCCCTACCACTTTGAAGGGTCCCTCCCAAGCTACCTGCAGCTTATTGTGTCTGACAGAAATGAGAGCTATAACCTGCTGTCCCACAGAATACTCTCAGACTTGGTCATTCCTGTCATACCAGACCTTTTTCTGCTGTTAGGTACCTGCCAGGTTCTCCTGGGCCAAGCCCATGAGCTCCCTAAGCCTTGTCATGAGGTTTAGGACATATGCCTTACCAGACTTTTTGTGGAATTCACAATCACCGTCCCACTCATCACTAATCAAATCTAAAGGCCCTGTCACCCTATGCCCATGCAGCAACTCAAAGGACGAAAAACCTGTGGATTCCTGGGGTACCTCTCTGTATGAAAACAGCAGATTGGGCAAATATTTGTCCCACTCTCTTTTAAACTGCTCTGCAAATGTCTTTAGCATGGTCTTTAGTGTAGAGTTTAACCTATCCACAAGACCATTAGTCTGGAGATGGTAGGAGGTGGTCTTTAGGTGCTTCATCCCACAGCACTTCCGCAGACAAGCTAACAGGTCTGAAATGAAATTGGCACCTCTGTTAGTCAGTATTTCTCTTGGGAAACTTACCCTGCTGAAAATCTCCAACAAAGTATTTGCCACCTTCTCCGCCTCGATGGAGGACAGAGCCACCACCTCAGGGTATCTAGTAGCATAATCTACTACCACCAGGATATACTTTTCCCTGTGAAGATTGGGGTACTCAGAGGCCCAAAATATCTATAGCTACCCTCAGAAATGGCTCCTCAATCACAGGCAAAGGCATCAAAGGAGCCTTGACCTTGTATCCTGCCTTGCCTACTTTTTGGCACTCCTTACAGGTCCTGCAGTACCCTGTTACATCCCTTGCAATCCCAGGCCAATAAAGTTCTGCATCATACATCTCTTGGTATGCTTTATGCCCAAATGACCTGCAAAAGGAATGTCATGGGCTATAGCTAGAAGTGACAGATGGTAGGTCTAGAAACTACCAACTGTTGTATTACCTCATCCTCTACCCCTTCCTCAGGGGTCCACTCTCTATACAGTAAACCTTTGTTCCAGTACACAGACTACACTTTTTCTTGGGGATCAGGTGCCTCTCAAGCTACCTCTCTCAAGCCTTTTAGAGTAAGGTCTGAGAGCTGAGCCTGTCTCAGCTCTAGCTTTTTAACTCTTCCCAGCTCCCCTTCCACAGGAAGTCTGGCATCCTCTGACAGCAGTGCCTCACTGTCAGTCTGGGTACTACCACTCACCTCTGCCATTGCAGTCACTCTGTTCAAGGGAACATCAGTACCTACCAGCAACTGTGGCTCACCTTCAGTCTCACTGCTACAGGGTAGCTCCCTCCCTGAAATAGCCACCTCACTAGCCCTGGCTTCAGGTATGGGGTCTGCCTGGCTCTCCACCAGGCTATCAGCCTCACATGCCTGTCTCCAAGCCTGACTGTGTGTAACTGCATGCAAACCAGGTACTGCATTATTAAAATCATTCCCTATCAGGACATCTGCAGGGATCTCCTCAAACACACCTACTTGCTTGCTTCCTCTTCAACCCTCTCAGTCCAAAGGCATTTGGAATGGGGTCCTTCCTTAAGCTCTGACTGGAATGGACTGCCCAAGCAAGTACTGCTCCTCTTTAACCAATGCAGGCTTCACAATTGTGATGTGAGAGGCTGTGTCTCTCTTAGCAGTGGCCTGTTTTCCATCTAGTAAGATTGAATATAATCTCTGGTGATAGTTTGGTACCCCTGTTGTCTCCAGAAACTTATTACTGGCATACTGTTACTCACACTTGCTGGCTCCCCCCACCTTTGTTCCCTACCTTGCTTCCACAGACATCTATATGATACATGGCACCACTGGTTACATTTCAGAGATTTACCTCTTGAGCGAGGCCATGTACCTGACCTAGTGGCTTCATCTTTTACTGGTGGACTCTGTCTGGGTGGTTTAGGCTGCCCATCATGGGTTCTCTTATATCCATGTGCAGCATTGGGTATCCCCTTCTTGTGTCAGGATGCTCTGCTTGCTAAGTTGAGATCCTGTTTTTCACAGCTCATCTGCGGAGTTACACTACCAGTCTGCCAACTAGATTCTCATGTCCTCAGGCAAAGTGCTAAGGGTTTGTTCCCCTCGCCAAATGGTCTTCCACTCCTTCAAAAGTGGTGATCTGACACCCACTCACCCTCCTATGAAAATAAGTGCTTAAGCCTGCAATATAATCACACACACTTTCATCTGCCTTTCGTCTAGCTCACAAAACCTCTTTCTGTAAGCTTCAGATGTTAAATTAAAGCATTCTAGTAAACAGCTTGATTTTATCATAATTTAAACAATCAACATCAGAGAATTTAGAAACAACAGTTACAGCGTTACCATGGATTAAAGGGGTCCAGAACCATACCCAGATTCCTTGATCAACATTATACTGTTTACATAATCTTTCAAATATATGAATAAAACTATCAAAATTATCACCCTTGGTAAATTGTGGAAGAAATTTACTGACCTTTGTTGCTTCTGGGGTTCATTTATTCCCTTCCCCATTACCTCCATGACCCTGGTAAAGAGTCAGCATCTCCCTCTCATGTTATTGCTGCTTCTCATTTTCTTCAGTCTCTAAATGCCGCAGTTTCTCTGTTGATTCTAATTCCATCTGTTTCACCTTTTCTTCAGCCTACAAACACCTCAGTTTCTCTGCTGATTCTAATTCCAAACATTGGGCCTCCAGTTCAAGTCTCTTAAAGTCCAGACAGATTTTTAAATCCTCTGAGGAAAAGGTGAACTGTCCTGTTTCTGAGGGCTGCAAATTCCCATCACCAGTCTGGTTATCCTCCTGGTTGCTGGTCTGAGCAGTGACTAAGGCTGAAATCATTTCCTTTTTAGTCAGGATGGCATGCACTAGTCCTTTGTTGCCACACACCTTGGCCAACTGCTCCTTTGTCAGCGTGACATAATCCTCTGCTGACATCTTTGCCTGGTTTCCCTGACTAAACTAAACTAACAAAAATAAATAAATAAATAAAACAGTTGTGAAATGAAACTCTGAATGTTTACCTTGTGGCTGCTGAGAATACACACACACCTTCAGTGACAAATGCCTACAGGCTACAGAAGTTCAATTAATATCCACACCATTGCTCACTAATATGTGACATCCGTTCTCTGGGCCAGTAATCAAGGAGCCTGAAGCCTCACCACTGACACTGGACAGGAATGTTCACTTGGAAGAAAAATGGATACAGCCAGTATTTCCAGAAGCAGCTCTCTGCATCAAGCATAATTTCCCTTAAGAGCACACAGGGAGCACACTCAGTCTGGGGTCTGGATTTCTCTCTCTGTCTTTCTCCTGGTACCCAATAAGACTCTGCACTGGTACAGCTGTAGAGCTGTGTCCTCAGCTGCGTGTCAAGGTCAAGTCCTCCAGCACCATCTCTGTGAAACCAGTGTTTCATGTCCCTACTCCAAGCAGTTGATGCACCTACTCTTTGAGATTTGATTTGCACACATAAACACACAGAAACACTTGGGAAAGGATGGCACAGATTTACTAGCTATGCTCCCTTCTGCCCAGACTATAAGGTAGTTACAAGCCACCAGACACTCCAAAGCCAGCTACTTTAAGGCTCTTACAAGGGTACCCAATTATACTGAATGAAATTAATATTAATACAAATGATAGTGACTGACCAATGCATTCAGGCTTTTAGGAGTGGCCACAGAGCCACCAAATAGATATGAGTACTCTCAAAGGTTAAAATATTCTCTAAAGGACCAGCCACAATGAAAAGATTAAATACATTTAATAATAAATAATAAAACAACATGAAAAAACTAAATATCTATTTACAATAAACACCAAAATTTCAGACACATGAAATATTAAAAATAGCACAGATGAACAGATTTGCGCAGATACTGAAAAACAGTACTTAACTAATCTCACTATACTTTCCTGACTGATGTAAACAATTACTATTCTCTGGTCACTTACTAGAGTGAGACAAGATGAAGTAGGTAAGGGGTCCTTCTTTGTCAGGTTCCAAAAACAGACTGCTCTTAGACTTTGTGCTCATCTGGTATTAAAACATAATTTTTGTCCTAGATTACAGAATGACATCACATACATCTGGTCATCTGACTTCTGGTTCGCATGCTACCCCTGTTGTGAGAAACTGAGCCAGAATTTAGCACATCTGTGTTACCATACACACAGATAGAGCCTTTCTGAGATGTGTTATAGTATCTGAAGTTATAAAACCATCAACACTTCCACTCTTCCTACAGCAACTAATAAACCATTCTCTGGCACAGATACTTGGTTTCTGGCTGCAATCAGAACTGTAAGATACAATCTTTATAGTAATTTAATTTCTTACTATTTTTCAAAGTTAGATGGACTGAGATGAACTTCTCTCCTAGTATTCTCTCTTAAAACCTATACATTTAATCAGTTACAATATAGTCAGGATCGACTGTTGGTACATTTTTAACACAAGCAGCTTTAGAAATACATTTTTCAACACAAGAATCTGTACAAATCAGTTTGATATAGAAATTACATATAATTATTTACAAAATTCCAGTTAGCTATGCTGGCATATGTTAGACATCCACTGCCCTACTTTTCCTGTCATAGCTGGCAACACCCCATACTGTCACATCTCTCCTCCCATTGAAGACTCAAGCTAGTTTTTCAAGTGACCCTTGAGAAACATTGCTTGAGAGGAGTGGGCCTGCCTGGAAATACATTAACCCATACCCTGCCTTCAGAACCCATCTGCATTGGCATTGCTGACCTACTACAGTGCTGCACTGTCTTGTCATATGCTTGCAACCCTAGGCTCCAACTTAGTAACTTGACATTTTGCTGGCTGGCTCGATGTAGGCATAGATCCCTTTCAGACTCTTCCTTCCTCCTACTGCAAATACTTAGCACCAAGGCCTCCCTATCATGGTAAGTCTTCAGCATATTAACATGGTACAATATGTACCCCTGCCTCCTGCCTAGCAATTCTACCATGTAGTTAATATCACTGACCTTCCTTACCACTTTGATGAGTCCCTCCCAAATTGCCTGCAGCTTATTGTGTCTGTGTCTGACAGAAATGAAAACCATAACCTGCTGTGCCATCTATCTATCTATCTATCATGTAAAAACTCACTTTCTTCTTATATCTGTCTGTAGTCACCAGCCTGTCTTTGCAGCAGCAGCATCTTTGACAATGCCAGTTTTGCTCATGTGGCTTAAATATTAATGCTGACAGGTTGTCTAGATAAATGAAAAGTTGTCTCATACCACTTAAGCTCTACTAGTGAGAACCAAATGTATTAACTAATAATGACACCCAACAGTTGTTATATGAAAAGAACAAGTATTTACATTGTTTAAAGCAGGCCTGAATGGAAGAATGGGAAGGAAAGAGTAGATGGGTGTCTGTAACACTGCTAGATTCTTTATCTTTTTAGATGTTTTATCTTTAGAGAATAGGCAGCTTGTACATCTTCACCCTCCAGCAGGTGTTAATGCCCAGGTAATGCCTACTGAATAAATAGTTTGATTCTTCATTGCAGCACACTCATTCCCTCCAGTACAAGTCTTTTGAGTGTGTACCTTTAACCCCTAGTGGGTGTGGCCTAAACATTTAAAAATGAAGTTATCACCTTACAATTCTAATAAATACTCATTGACAGAGGTCAAATATCAGTACAATTGTGTTTGCCATGATGTATGCTTCAAGATAAAATATTCTGATACCTTGTATGTAGCGTGGTTTTGGAATTATTAATGCAAGCATGAACAAGTAATATTCGACGCCTAGAGGAGCAGTAGGGGCTAACTGCAGATACACCTGGAGGCGTCACTTGGATGTAATGAGCTGCCATGAAGTTTGGACAGAAAAAAATGGATGCCATTTTTTACAGACATTAAATGGTGTTTTGCTGGTATAAATTTTTTTTTGAAAAGTAGATAAAAAAATCATGGTTTTGTATGTGTATGTATGTGTCTGTGATAGAGAGAGAGAGAGCAACTGAGACAGAGAGCTACAGGCACATAGTAACAAGGAGGCACTTCATCGGCATACTTTCCCTTCACAATAAGAAGAGAGAAACTCTAATTTCTGGCACTATTCACTGACTTTAATCCTCAGTGATTTAACACCAAACTGATCATTCTACGCAGACAGTAACATCAAGGACAGTAAAGTGTTATGAAGGAAGAACAGTTTCAATGCCTTGCATTCTATGATTTTTTTTCCATTTATATAGGCATACCAATGTCAGCTGTGGACATTTATGACAAGAAATGTTAGTGTAAGATTGAGAGTATAGTGGTAGCTAAAACAGATTGACACTATATACAGTTTTTTTTTACATTTGAGTCTTCATTATTTACTACTAAGGTCTAAATATTTTCGGTCTGAAAGAGAAACATGTAGGAAAGTGGTGGAAAGGCTAAGGACTGCTTTTATTAGAGGTGGACTACTGAGGAGCAACAGCATGGCCTGGAGCCCTTGAAATTGCCTTTTAGGTGGGCTTTCACAGTAGACAGATTGTAACTGAATCTTAGCAGTAGAATACATAACTTCCATAGTTAGGGATGTGGATGGAATAAAGGCCATCTCTGCTGAGTTACTAGCTTTGTGAGTGGCTAGGAAGGCTTTGTTTGTTGAGCATAGGTTTCTGGAATATAGGTAGGATGGAGGATACATTGGAGGATACCTTTTAGATTAATATACAACATTGTGGGGAACACCTAGTTGTGAGTAACTGGTCTGACTTGAATCTATTTGTTTTTTAAATCCTCCATGTGTCTGTCATATGTAGGCTAGCATTTGTTTCTGCTGAAAAGCAAAATTACATGACAGTAAGAGCTTTGAATTGCTATATGGTTATTGTGGCTTCTCGTGTGCCTTTAAAACATGAACAAAGCTATCTGGGTACATCTTTCTAGTGGCTGAAGCAGATTGCAGGAGGTAGTATGCATGATATCTTAGAAACAGTGTATTGCCTAAGGGGGCACACACTAGTCTGAACATATAGATTATGTAGATTACATAGTTAGATAGATAGATAAATCAACAGACTAACAGAGAGGCAGAGAAATATTTAATATATTTTCCATGTAATGACAACCACCTTTGAAGCCAAAGACTAATTAATGTTCCTCAAATCTCAGAATGGCAAAGAGGAGAAGCAAAGATATATATATATATATATATATATATATATATATATATATATATATATATATATACATACATATATATATATATATATATATATATATGTGTGTATGTGTGTGTGTGTGTGTGTAGCTATCTGTGTGTGTGTATATATATATATATATATATATATATATATATATATATATATATATATATATATATATATATATATAATATATATATGAGGAATTATCAGAATTTTCAGGCATTTCAGTGGAACAGACTAACCAATAATGTGGGTATATCTGTTTTCTCATTCACATTCTCCCACAACACATACTACAACTAGAGTGAGACACTAAAACTTTGCACCTTAATTATTTCTCATGGTTCATAAAATAATGAGTTTATCATAAACAAATCCTAGTTAGAACAGCGTTCAATTTGTTAAGGGCACCTAGAAATGCAACTTGACAGATCCAGTTATCACATCTATCATGTGTACCTCACTGTGAAGACTGTTCCTTATGTTGAGTCTTAAAAAGCATGTTCCATGCAGTTCCACATTTAAGGGGTCTAATTTGTTTGTGTCTTTCGGCTTTTTCCCGCTTAGGGGTCGCCACAGCGGAACTCCGTTCCGCTAATGATTGGTAGTGGATTTTTACGTATCGGGTTACCAGCCCTGACGCACAACCTTTAACGATGGCATGCCCCATTCATGTATGCCTCCACACAGAAGACGCTCTAGCTGAGAATCGAACGGGACAATGTCTTGCTATGAGGCGACAACGCTACCGCAGCACCACCACCGCAGTTATTTAAGGGGTCTAATACACATTCATTAACATTTATACACATTCATTAACATTTCCATGCTGTACCACATTTAGAGGACCTAATACATATTAATTAATAAATATTCATAGTAAATAATACTGAATCATATTACTTCATCAAAAGATGTGAGTATGAAGAATTACTTTTTAAACATGCTGTGAGCTTCCTAGTTGAAGTTGTTAGTAAATGTTCTGAAAGTGTTCCACGTAGTGTTCCACGTTTGAACATGGAAGGTTGAGAGCTATGTCACATCATAACAAGTCACAGATCGTAAGTAGCTTATTATGTGTTCAAGATATGGATGGGAAGAAATCCACCTTGAGAGGTAAATTTTACAATACATATCAAGAACACAAAATAAAGGTTATGATCGGTGAGATTTGATCATAATTCTTTACAGCTTTATCTGTACTATGTACTACCAGTAAAAGGGGAAAAAAGTGTATGTATGGGCAAGAAGTGTTAGTGCTGCCAAAGAGATGGCAAATAGAAATGAAATGTTTCTCTGAAGAATGAATGGCTTTAAAAGCTGTTTGGCACTTTGTCTGCCACACATTTTTAAATTATCTAGCAAGTTTTAAAGCTGTTTTGCCTTCTGCCATTGCTCTTTTCCAGTGAGCACTGTTAATCCCTAATGCAAAACCTGATCTTAATAGCACTTAGGGTTGCGTAACAAAAGCTTGTGTAGCACCTTTCTGATGTCATAAAGGTGCATAACAAGCATGTCTTTCTCCCCATTTTTAAGTGTAATCATGGCATTTCAAGAACTGCAATTTATCTGTAGTAGTGGTTGAACATAATTTGGAAGGTACTACAGTTTTCTAGCTAATCTGTAATGCAGAGAATACCTTTTCCTGTCCAAGGGTTACAAATTATCAGCCTCACTTTTATAGGTTCATAGGTTGGTACTAGGCTATCTGCCCGAGGGCATTTATAAGCCTAGCCAGAGTGTGTCAGCTTTTGCCTCCCCATTGATTAAGTAACTGAGCCTCTGTCAAGAAGAGCCAATGAAGTGGTCCTAGGGATGTATTTTCTGTTACCCATCCACTCGTCAAGGTTTCTCTTGAAGAGTGTTAGTGAGGGGCTCTGCCTAATGTAATTTGGAATTTTGTTCCAAAGCATGGGGAGACTCTGTGACAGGAATCTATCCCTCCAGCATGGTCTATTTATTGTTGTGGCGAGGTTTAGCTCACTAGAGCGAGTGACTCGCAGTGACTTGGATTTCTTTAGATGGAGCATATCCATCTATTCTGAGTTGGACATGGCTTTGTAAGTCAGGCAGAGATCACCTCTGAGTAAGCAATATGCCACTGAGTACAGCTGGAGTTTTTCCAGTCGGGCTGCATAAGACATATGTTTGAGACCAGTAATCCTCTTGGTGAGGTACTTTTGTGGTCTTTCCAGCTGTTGGAAGTGTCTTGTGAGGTACATCCCAAACGGGGCATAAAGTGATTTGACATGGAAAATGGATTGTATTGGAGTGGGACTTGAACCGGGAATGACTGCTCATAAGGCAAATGCTCTGCCCACTACACTATTGCTATACTAAAATAAACTGCCTCTGCAAGGCTCAAACCCAGGACCCTGTACACTATAGTTACAGTAGTTAACCACTAAGTAATTACATCATTTCTTAATTTCTACTGGAAAGGCAGATACAAGGAGTTGAATTGTAATTGTATAGAATGTCAGGAAGTGGCAACTATTTCAAAAAGATGCCTTTCTGTCATTCTATAACATTCAAAGAGCACGCTTCTAAAAATTATGCTACTTGCTATAAAAATGTTACTTGACAGGAATATTGGTTCTTTGGGTGCTCATGTATAGAAATTTCTAATTATGTGAATGTTTTCTCACATTGCATTACTGATTAAATAGCTTATACTTGGGCAAACGTTGAATATGATTATTTTCAGTGAAATATTGGCTTGCAAAGGTATGTTCTTCTTGAGTTACCTGCTTATTTCAAGAGGCCAATGTAAGTGAAGTAAAGTAACATGTAAGTATTGTAACTGTTCTTTAGCCAAAATAGATGTTTATTAAAATGTCATATGGCACTAGCACATTTTGGAAATATGATACACTAACAATGGAAGAAACATTTTACCCATTTTATTATGTAAAATAATTTAGAAAACAACATAAATATGTGCCCTCCTTTGCACTACTGGTTGTATATAAATGCACTTGCTGAACTCTAAATAACAGAGCTACTGATGTCTTTTTACACTTAACTGTGCGGAAGGGTAAGCCGTGTATCAGGATTTACAGGATATGTTGATCCACCTATCTGAATTAGGATTAAAATCAGATCTGACAGCAAATATATTATATACATACACACATACAAACACACATACACACACATACACACACACGTATATGTATATATATCTACATGCATACATACAGTGGATATAAAAAGTGCACACACACCCCTGTTAAAATGCCAGGCTTTTGTGATATAAAAAACGAGACCACAATAAATAATTTCAAAACTTTTTCCTCCTTTAATGTGACCTATAACCTTTACAATTCAATTGAAAAACAAATCTGTTAGGGGAATAAATATAAAAAATAAAAAACATACAATAAGCTGGTTGCATAAGTGTGCACACCCTTAAACTAATACTTTGTTGAAGCATCTTTTGATTTAATTACAACATTCAGTCTTCTTGGGTACACACCTGCCACCAATTAAAGACACTCCGATTAACCCTAAATAAAGTTTAGCTGTCTTAGTGGGATTTTCCTGACATTTACTCAGGTGCCTGCTACAGCAAAAGCCATGGTTCACAGAGAGCTTATAAAGCATCAACAGGATCTCATTGTTGAAAGGTATCAGTCAGGAGAAGGGTACAAAAAAATTTACACAGTACTGGATATACCATGGAGCACAGTGAAGACAGTCATCAAAAAGTGGAGAAAATATGGGACAACACTGACGTTGCAAAGAACTGGGCGTCCATCCAAAACTGATGAAAAGACAAGATGAAAACTGGTCAGGGAGGCTGCCAAGAAACCTACAGCAACACTGAAGGAGCTGCAGGAATTTCTGGCATTTACTGGTTGTGTACTACATGTGACAACAATTTCTCATATTCTCCATATGTCTGGGCTATGGGGTAGGGTTACAAGACGGAAGCCTTTTCTTACACAGAAAAACATCCAGGCCCAGCTAAAATTTGCAAAACAATACATCCAGTCTCCCAAAAGCATGTGGGAAAATGTGTTATGGTCTGATGCGACCAGTTGAACTTTTTGGGCACAATTCCAAAAGGTACGTTTGGCGCAAAAACAACACTTTGCATCACCAAAGAACACCATCCCCACGGTGAAGCATGATGGTGGCAGTATCATGCTTTGGGGTTGCTTTTCTTCAGCTGGAAATGGGGCTTTAATCAAAGTGCAGAGAATTATGAACAGTTCCAAATACCAGTCACTTTTGGCCCTAAACCTTCAGGCATCTCCTAGAAAGCTGAAGATGAAGAGGAATTTCACCTTTCAACATAACAATGACCCCAAGCATAGACCCAAATCAACAAAAAAAATGGCTTCACCAGAAGAAAATTTAAGTTTTGTAATGGTCCAGCCAGAGCCCAGATCTAAATCCAACAGAAAATCTGTGGGGTGACCTGAAGAGGGCTGTGCACAAGAGATGCCCTCACAATCTGACAGATTTGGAGTGCTTTTGCAAAGAAGAGTGGGCAAACATTACCAAGTCAAGATGTGCCATGCTGGTAGACTCCTACCCAAGAAGACTGAATGCTGTAATTAAATCAAAAGCTGCTTCAACAAAGTATTAGTTTAAGAGTGTGCATACTTATGAAACCAGCTTATTGTATGGTTTTTATTTTTTATATTTTTCCCCTAACAGATTTGTTTATTTTTCAATTGAATTGTACAGGTTATAGGTCATATTAAAGGTGGGAAAAGTTGTGAAATGATTTATTGTGGTCTCATTTTTTTTATATCACTTAAACGTGGCATTTTAACAGGGGTATGTGCAATTTTTATATCCACTGTGTATATGTGTGTATGTGTGTGTGTGTGTGTGTGTGTGTGTGTGTGTGTGTGTGTGTGTGTGTATATATAGATATATATATATATATATATATATATATATATATATATATATATATAAATACATATATGTATATATATATATATATATATATATATATATATATATATATATATATATATATATATATATATATAATATTTATATATTTATGTGTATGTGTGTATATATATATATATATATATATATATATATATATATGTATGTATATATATATATATATATATATATATATATATTTATATATATATATATATATATATATATATATATATATATAGTGTTTAAGTACATGTAACATAATTTTATTTAAATTAAAAGATTTTCTGTGTCTCTGATATCAAATGTTAGTCAAAATATATATTGCCTGTACATACCCACCCACTGTGCCAGTTTTATTCAACTTATTTAGTATAGGTCTAATTCTGATATCAAATGGCTACTTAAATGTATGCAGCTTGAACCGCTGATGTCAGACATACAATGTATTTAGTGTCTTACACATCTGATAGCACATATTTCAGAATGTGTGCATTACATGTGAGTACTTCATTGGATATCATGATGCCAGTGTTCTTTGATATTTCCTCCTTGATTACAACCCTAAATGGAAGAACAAAACACCCGTTCACAAATCGAACAGTTCTTAAATTGAAGCAAGCAGTAGCGCAATCCAAAGCACAAGTAATAATAATCTTCTGCAAAAATTCTCAAGATAAAAAAGAAGATGAAACAGAACAATTCAAAGTTTATTTTCACACAGACAAACTTTGAGTTGTTCTGTTTCATCTTCTTTTTTATCTTGAGGATTTTTTCAGAAGATTAATATTACTTGTGTTATTTTCGATTGTGCTTCTGCTTACTTCACCCTGAGGACTGTTCCATTTGTGAACAGGTGTTTTGTTCTTCTGGTTTGTCTTCAGTATCTACAACCTTAAATGGAACTAAAAACCTTACAGTATGCATTAAGAACTTACTCAGCACATGGTGAGACTTCAGCTAGAATACCATATGCAGTTCTGGATACCTCACCTTTGAAAGCTCTTAGAAAACATAACAGCAGTTTGAGAAAGGCAAAATATATTTACATTTATGGGTTCGTATCGAATTACAAATCCAAAGTTTCAAAACAGTGAACATTATACAGCCAAGACCATATCAAAGTTTTGAAACTTTGAAACTAAAATAAAATAAAAAAAAAAATTATGTTTTTGTGTGGGGGGGGGGGGCAAATGCCCCTGCACTCCCCACACCTCCTGCTAATTAAATATACCAACTCTGAGATTGAACTACAGTGAGGAAAACAGCAAATTTCCCATTCTGTTCTGTACAGCAATCTCCATTCAAAAAGTTTGACATTTCAAACTTCCATCATATTTATTTATTTATTTATTTATTTTATTTTATTTTATTTTACATTTGTTGACCGGGATAGTCCGACTGGATATATGTCCATTTTCAGCAGAGGCCCAGGGAGAAAAGCTCCACATACCAAAAAAAGAGACAGTACATACATCACTGAGTGATAAACTCAGGCCGACATGTTTAGAAAAATATAGACAAAGAAAACAGGCAGATATTAATATACACAATGTGCAGACTTACATCTGATTGGCAAAAGATGTATCAGAAAATGTAAACATAGAATACAATCAGATCTCATAATTCACAATGCTTAGACATTCAAATGCTATGAGGCATAGATACTTGGCTAAACAGCAGGTTGGGTAGCAAAACATGTATTAGTGAAGTTGTTGGTCAGGTTTAGAACAAGAGCACAGCCAATGAAATGTGAGGTATTTTTTGAGTTCTCTTTTAAATATGGGTAGTGAGGTTTCCTTGGTAACAGCAGTAGGGAGTGGATTCCAGATTTAACCGGCTGAGTTAGCAAATATAGCATCACCTGCAGAGTTGTTGGATTTTTGGGTCAGTATTGTTAGTTCATCAGCTGAGCGTAATGGCTTGGGGGCACTATGAGGAGTAAGAATATTTTTGAGGGCAGGGGTGTTATCAGGTTGATGGAGTATTTTATGTGCTACTATAAGCTGGTTGAACTGTAGAAGGGTAGGATACTCTAGTCATCCCAGTGTTTTGAGGTTCTGGCAATGGTGGGTCCTAAAAGCCATGCCAGTAGCGAATGTGGCTATATGATTGTAACATCCTGATAATTTGTTGAGATTGGTTTTGGATAGGTTAGTAGTACAGGGGAGGTGTGATCTTGCAATAGCTACACTAGCTGGGGGGAGTGAGGAAAGGTTTGGCTCTGTACAAAGAGCCAAGTTTTTTGTTGACGGACTTAACAGTGTGATTGACATGTTTGTCAAATTTATGGCTGTTGTCTGTTATTACACCTAGAAGCTTTGTATGGTCATCAGGGGAGATAATAGTGTCATTGCTAGATTTGATGTTGAACAAAGGAGGAGAAATTCTACAGTTGGGGAGAAAAGTAGTAGCTTGGTTTTGTTAGGATTTAGAAGCAGGTGGCGATTAGCTAGCCATATTTCTACTGTGCTGAAAGTGGTCTGGGTGAGGGTTAGAAGTTGTGTAGGAGAGAAGGCGGAGCATATTAGCATTGAGTCATCTGCATATTGGATGCAGGTGGCTGCTGGGATGGTGGTGTGCAGATCATTGATAAAGATAGAGAAAAGAAGGGGACCTAGTATGGACCCTTGTGGGACACCTAGGGTTAGAGGAAGTTGGGATGATAGCTTGCTCTGCCATAAGACAGCCTGTTGTCTACCGTTTAGGTAGGAGTGAAACCATTGTATTGCGTGTTGGTCTAAACCAATGGTTTGTAGGATATTGAGCAGTAGCTGATGGTTAACCATATCAAAAGCTTTTGAGAGATCTAGGAAGAGTGCTGAAGATAGTTTGTTGTTGTTATGATGAAGACTGATGACATTAGAAAAAGACAGAAGAGCCGTGGTGGTACTATGGAATGGCCTGAAGCGATGCTGAGAGTCGGCGACCTTTCCATTTTGAATAAGAAAGTGCATGATTTGTTTGTGTATGCATCTTTCCATGATTTTAGCTAGTGGTGAAAGAATAGCTATAGGTCTAAAGTTAGATAATTCCTTGGAACTTCCTCCTTTATGGAGAGGTATAACATGTCCATATTGCTGGGATGGATCCTTCTGAGATGGATCTATTGATCAGAAGAGAAATGTGAAGTGCTATGGCATCAGCTGCTTTTTGTAGATATTCAGCTGGGAGGTGGTCAGCAGCTAGTGTAGTAGATTTTAGCTTTTTGAGTAAGGTCCAGATCAGGTTGGTAGGTACGGTTTGAAAAGTAAAGGTGGGTTGGGTACTGGGTGGATCAGGGCTAGATGTGCCAGAGCTGGTGTTTGTGTCCAGTGGAGTGAGATGGGTAACTAGAGACTGGATAGTTTCAGTAAAGGAGTTGAAGCAGTTTGCAATTTCTACAGGGGATTTATCAAGGGCAGTTGATGGGGTAGGAGTGGCGGAACGGCCTGGGTGGAGAAGATTGTTAATACCAGCCCAGAACGTTTTGAGGTTTTAGCTGATATTTTTGTTGTAGGAGGGTGTAGTGATTTTTTTTTGTCTAGAATGACAGATTTTTTGGTTTGGTTCCTTAGCTGCCGGTATCTAACTTGGTCCATAGGGGCTTTGGTAACATGCCACCTGGCCCAGGCATTGTTTCTTAGTTTAATTTTGTTTTTTGTTTCTTTAGATAGCCACGGTGCAACTGTGGCTTTTACACAGGTCTATATTATAATCTTGAAAGTTTAATGCTACGAATCACTAAAGATCGAACTTTAGTGATCGAACCATTAAACCATCTAAACCCCACAAAATCCTAAAAAAAATTAAGAAAAAAATGTAAAGGGTGTTTAGGCGGGGGGCAAGCCCCCCCCTGCACCCTCCATACCCCCAGCTACTTAAATATACCAACTCCGAGATCACACTTTAACGGAGTATGGTGCGATAAGGGAAGATTTCCCTTTCCTACACTGTAGCGCAATCTCGGAGTTGGTGTATTTAAGTAGCAGGGGGGTGTGGGGGGTACAGGAGGGCTTGCCCCCCTGCTTAAACCCATCAGGGTAAGTTTTTAATGTTTGAATTTTTTTTGTTTATCTTCGAAGTTACTGAACTTCGATGATTTGGTGTCGACCATTTTGTATTCAATGTTTCGTAACTTCGAAATGATAATATAGACCCGCTTTTACACGGATGGTACTGATAGGAGCATGGTGGTTAAGGATAGCCAGAAATCTGGTATTCAAGTACTCAACTTATTCTCGGTCTCGGCCAAATGATGTTTGAAGTTTTGAAACTTCGGTAATCTAATAGGTATCCATATATATATATATATATATATATATATATATATATATATATATATATATATATATATATATATATATATATATATATATATATATAAAATCTAAACCATAATCTATGTGGAGATAAAGAAATATTTTTTGTAGTCTAGAAGAAAGGTGATGGGGAAATGACATGATATTACTTTTTAAGTAAATTAAAGGAATAAATTCAAAGAAAACATATAACTACAAAAAGAAGACATAAATTGAACAGTGTTGTTAAACATTATTGCATCAATGTATTATAAAGTATACCTTGTAAAATTAGTCATTCATTATAGCACGCAAATAATATTTGAATGCTCCATTTCAATTCAAATTTCCTATTTTTTCCATGAAAACAAGCCCAGACTCAGAAGGAAATATCAGGATTTTGTACCTGCTCAGATTTCTAACTACATGATACCTCTGAAGTCAAGAAATACATCACTTACAGAAGATCTAACTAAATATGTATCTAAAACTATTTAAGGTGTGCAACTATTCCCACCTTATTAGTAACAGATTTGCCTACAATGCACACAACACATTCATTATTGCCATATGCCCCTAACTCTATTGTTGTAAGTTAAAATTATGATAGCCCCTTAGTTTTTTTTCCAGGGATTGCAAGTACACACTCGAAGCATTTTGTTTAAGGTATAGTGCACCAGTCCAGCACAGGCAGGGGGCTATGCCCCCACAACCATTCAATAATCAGCTCTGATATTTGAATTTGCAGGGTGCAGTGACTACACACCAGATAGCAAAACTGCACTCAGTGAGTGAAAGCAGTGCTTTTTAAATGTTTTCCTTCCATGTGCTCACCACTCTGAACTTGGATGTGTTCCGCTAACTCCACTATCCCTGCTGAAAACCTGGACTCCTCCCCAAAACAATGTCTGATGTAAGGATCACTACTTGCAGGTATACCCAGTACTATAATTATTCAGGAAAGGATGACTACCTAGTAAATTCACCTCAAGAGCAAAGCTTCAGAGATGAGTTTTAACATCCATGTCAAAAATGCGTCATGACGGTTATGATCAGAGACCTGATCATAATTCTTTCTAATGCATGGAGCTTTATGCACTCCATGTTCTACCAACTACAAAAAAATTGCAGGAATGTGAAGTGTTTTACCAGCTTTTAAACCCTTTGAAACCTGTTAAAGAGCTTAACACTGTCTGTTCAGGCAGTAGGCAGAAATGAAATGCCCCTCTGTACAGCTAACAGCTTTAAAAGTGGTTAGGCACTTTGTTCTGCCACATATTTTGTTTATAATTGTGGTAAATATAAAGCATCTACCAGATTTTAAAAAATGTTTTACCTTCCTCTGTTTTTTTGCCAGATGGCACTGTCCACTGTAGCCCCTATCACGAGACATGATCTTAATAGTGCTTAGGTATGCTTAACAAAAGCTTGTTAAGGGCATCTAAGCACTGCTAATATCAAGTTTCACTCTAGGGATGTTCAAAACTCTTAACTTCTTTGCTCAAAAATTCTGGACAAAATATAAAAGTAATTGGGGAATAAAGGCCCAAAATAAGGGACAAAAAGTTTAAATATTAAATACTATTCTAGTTCATTTAAAAGGATAATAGAAACAGTTTTGCATCAACATGCATTTTCTGAATAATAAAAAGAAAGAAACTCTAATTTCTGGCATTACTGAATGACTATAATCCTCAGTGATTTAACAGGAAATCAAACATTTTATGAGGGGCAAGTTAAAAATATTTTGCACAATCATGGACATTTTGCAAAATTATGAACAGTTGAGTGGTACGGAGACGCCACTGACACGTTTATGTTTTCTTCTGATTCCAATGCATAATACCAGGGATCCATGCATTAAAAGCTTTTTTATTTTTTTTTCACCAGTTCCTGTCTGAAACTATTCAGACGGCTGAAGCTTTTTTTTCTCTTTATGTATGTATATGCCATGTCAGTGTTAAAAAGAATTGCAATTGCACTGCCAGATGCAGCATTATATTTCCCAATTAAATAAATCCAACTATACTAAAATATTAAAAAGGCGACTAACAAAACAAGCCACCATCCAGCAAGATGTAAAACAAAAATGTATTACTGTTAAGCAATGCATTTTTCTCTGCTTTTCGTCCTGTGTAAATCACAAAACTTCTTCAGACAAATTGTTTTCAAGTGTCAATGCTTATAAATAACTAATAATTAAACAATTAAGAACAATTCAATTAAATAATTAAAATGACAATTCAGTAAGTAACACATACGTAAATACATAAATACACATGTTCATCTAACACTTCTCCCAAAAGGATTGCCCTATTTTAAAAAAACTAATATTTTTAATAAAAATGTTAAAAATGTTAAAAATCTATGACCAATGTTAAATAGACTTGTATAAATACCATAAACAGCACTAATAAAAACGTCGAACTGTGTTGTCTAGCTAGACTCTTAAGCCTCAAAATACATTTAATAGATAAAGAGTCATTTAAGCCAGGAAAACTACTTGCATCCAAATGAAGTTGCCAAAATAGTTCTAACTTTTCTAATAACAATGAAAATGGGCTCCCTCTTACGTTCATTGGTACCATGTCTATCCCTTTAAAGCTGAACTCATGTTGGGGATAGATACCTATATGTTTAGCCAAGGCATGCTCACATTTATTTTTATTTATACAATACTGGTATTCGTACACATGTTCCCGTAACCTCCTGTCAGTTTTCCCGACATAGAATGCGGAGCAATGGTTACACTTAGCTAGGTAAACTACCCCTCTAGTTTGACAATCAATTTTATAGTTAATGTCAAATTTAGTGCTTCCCACAACAAAGGACGATCCCGTGGTCATAAACCTACAAAACTTACACGTTAGATTTAAACATACCCTTCCTTGTCGAAAATGGTCTATTGTCTCCTTACAAAATAACTTTTAGGTTCATATTGTCGAAAATGGTCTATTGTCTCCTTACAAAATAACTTTTAGGTTCATATCTCTTCTAAATACGATTCTAGGTTGGGTCAAAAGGCTTTCTCTTAGTGTATTCTCATTGGTGAGAAAGCACCAGTTTTTTAATACTATAGCTTTAATATTACTGGCATCAACACTAAATGTACAAATGAAGTTCTGTTCTACCAGTAGGTCCTTCTGTGTGGGAGCCATAAGTAAGCCAGCACAACCTAAATTTAAAATTGGTGTATAAAACCCAGTATCGCTCTTAGATTGAACTTCATACATCACCTCTGAAACCATCCTAAGGGGGTACCCTCTTTTAATAAACATGTCATTTAGTAAATCACATTCAAGCAGAAAGTCATCACTTTCGGTAACCATTTGGGCTGCTCTGACTAATTGTCCCTTCACAACTGATTTCTTCTGTGACAAGGGATGGCAACTCGAATAATGGAGGAAGGCATTTGAATAAGTCTCTTTCCTAAAAATTCTGGAGACATAACAGCCTTTACTATAATCTTTAAAAAGTTCCACATCGAGATATGCTATCCTTTCAGTGCAAAAGGAAGCTGTGAACTGAAGGAATGTGGTGATGGAATTAAAATATGATAATAAATCTTCTGTTTGAGAAAAGTCTCTCTCAAACAAAATAAATATATCATCCAAAAACCATGTATAAAAATCAATGCCTTTGGACATGTCAATAGTATTATTAGATAATACAAATTGATTCTCCCAATGTGCCATTACTAGGTTGGCGAAGCTGGCCCCACAAGGTGACCCCATTGCTACGCCAACCTTTTGGAGACAATACTTGTTGTTGAAAGTCACAAAATTGCAAGATAAAATAATATCAAGTAATTCGCCCACCAAATCCAGTTCTTCACGTGTGGCCCATTTTTCTGCATGGTTGCCAAGGCCCATTACATGCCTTCAGTGTGGGGTATGGAAGAATAAAGGTCTTTAACATCCACAGTTAGAAAATTCCTTTTACTACAAAAAGTTAAACTATTAATTTTGTCCAAAAAGGACCAAGAATCCTTACAAATCTGACTTTCTGACAGTAAATATTTTTTCATATAAAAGTCAGCAACTTTAGCACAAGCATACGTTATGCTATTTCTTGCATCCACTAGGAGACGCATCAGGGGGTCTTATAGATTCTTGTGAATTTTTGTAATGCCAAAAAATATCGGTGTCCTTGGGGCTGGCATGCTAAGATAATTGTACATATGAGCATCAATTCGAGCTTCAATAAACATGTCATTGATATATGAGTTGATCCTATTGTATGCAGTGTTCATCTCATTTCTGGATACTTCTTCATAAGATTCTGTTATAATAATCCTGGTTATTCTATCCACATAATCCTCCTTACTCATAATGACCAAGCCTCCCCCTTTGACTTTCTGACAGTAAATATTTTTTTCATATAAAAGTCAGCAACTTTAGCACAAGCATACGTTATGCTATTTCTTGCATCCACTAGGAGACACATCAGGGGGTCTTATAGATTCTTGTGAATTTTTGTAATGCCAAAAAATATCGGTGTCCTTGGGGCTGGCATGCTAAGATAATTATACATATGAGCATCAATTCGAGCTTCAATAAACATGTCATTGATATATGAGTTGATCCTATTGTATGCAGCGTTCATCTCATTTCTGGATACTTCTTCATAAGATTCTGTTATAATAATCCTGGTTATTCTATCCACATAATCCTCCTTACTCATAATGACCAAGCCTCCCCCTTTGTTAGGTTGCATGATCCTTACTGGGGCCTCCTGTAGGGATTTAAGCATACTTCTCTCATATTGAGTCATATTAAGCTTAATAGTGTTCATCTGAGGTCTCTGCTTCAATAAATTACGTATGTCCAGTTCACATATCTACTCAAATAGTAATAAGGCAGGATGGAGAGGGGGATTGTACACACTAGAATATAAAAATTAGGTTTTGGGCTATTATTGTGGCCCAGTAATATTTTCAGGTTCAAGTTCCTAACAAAACTCTTAAGATCTGTAAGTGCCCTGGCTGCACGGGCAGAGGGTACAAACTTGAACCCCTTGGATAACAAATCCACCAATTCAGGTGTGATGTCAAGGTCAGAATAATTAAAGATTTTAAAGTCTTTACTGGAGTTAAAAATCAACTTACAGTCAACATTCACATTTGTGTTAACAGCCGTTGTTGTAGGAATCATTTCTTTCGGTTCCTGTTCTTGTTCTGTTTCCGGCCTCGGACAGGGCTGTGGTTGAAAGCCCTGTTCTGAAAACTTATATTATTTGTAGTATTATGATTAGACAATTCACCTGGTGGATTGTTAATGTTTCTAGTGTAAATACATTCACTCCTTCTTACATTGTTAACTGCTACTGCATTATTATTATCCTGAGATGACTCTTCTTCCACAAGGGAAGTATTAGACACAGAATCTTGTAACTCTCTGGCCTCAGTTAGGTAATTCCCCTGAGAAGGTGATGGTTTGGTATAAGCAGTTCCCTGCCTATAATTCTTGAGGCCCCGGTTTAATTTTTTAACCTTGGTAGCTTTCAGCTTATTTAAATACTGATCTATACTGTTATAAAGTCTCTCGTAGTCAAACCGGTTATGTATAATGGGCACACAAAAGTTCAAGCAATTCAAACCCATGTTTATCAAACAATCTAACTAATTCTTTATGGAATAAAGAACTCTCGGCAAGGCCGGTTGGGTATTGCCATGACCTAAGCCCCTTTGGTATAATTTTGAGCCGTAAACATTCACAGAAATAAGCAACTTCTAGTCGCAATTTCCTCAATTTGACCAGCTTCTGGTCAAATTCTTGTAACTTTAATGATAACTCAGTACCTGTGGTCCCAGGAAATTCCGAGTTGTTGCCTTGAGGATGGTCATCAAAAATGAATGGTCTTTTGACCCAATTTCCAAATATGAAAGGTTCCTGAGTGCTGTTATGGTTATCTCTTCCTGTTTGATGTACATTAATGGAAATGGCATCCATAACAACTTGGCCGTTACAATTACTTCCTATGTTAGAACATGGTTTAGGTGCTGCTGCTCCCTGATATTACAGCCCTCGAATGATGACGGTTATTGTCAGAAATAGAATTAACACCAGCAAATCCAGGAAAAGTTAAGATTCTCAAGCTCTCAGTATTACCTTGAGAGCCAAGTTGCTCGGCTTGCTGTGCCGAATCCAGTCTCCTCGATAAGGAGTCTACTTTCTGTGTCAGGCACTCGATTAGGGCTATTAGGTTTCCACATTCTTCAGTCGGGCTGGATGAAAGAGGAGAGCTTGTAACCGTTTTGTTGGCCATGAACAAACAAACTAATCCAAAGCAATAAAACTAAACAACTTGAACAACCAAAAAGGAGACTAACGAAACAAGCCACCATCCAGCATGATGTAAAATAAAAATTTATTACTGTTAAGTAACGCACTTTTTCTCTGCTTTTTGTCCTGTGTAAATCACAAAACTTCTTCAGACAAATTGTTCTCAAGTGTCAACGCTTATAAATAACTAATAATTAAATAATTAATTTGTTTGGAAGCAAGTAGTTTTCCTGGCTTAAATGACTCTTTATCTATTAAGTGTATTTTGAGGCTTAAGAGTCTAGCTAGATAACACTGTTCGACGTTTTTATTAGTGCTGTTTATGGTATTTATACAAGTTTATTTAACATTGGTCATAGATTTTTAACATTTTTAACATTTTTATTAAAAATATTAGTTTTTTTTTAAAATAGGACAATCCTTTTGGGAGAAGTGTTAGTTGAACATGTGTATTTATGTATTTATGTATTTACGTATGTGTTACTTACTTACTGAATTGCCTTTTTAATTATTTAATTGAATTGTTCTTAATTGTTTAATTATTAGTTATTTATAAGCATTGACATGAGAACAATTTGTCTGAAGAAGTTTTGTGATTTACACAGGACGAAAAGCAGAGAAAAGTGCGTTGCTTAACAGTAATAAATTTTTGTTTTACATCTTGCTGGATGGTGGCTTGTTTCGTTAGCCGCCTTTCTGGTTGTTCAAGTTGTTTCGTTTTATTGCTTTGGATACTAAAATATTACATTGAACTTTAAAACATCAAAGTCCCAAATCCATGATATCCTAGTCTGATGTAGGCTGCCAGAGAAATAGCATATCAAAGAGGTGCTGCAAACTACAAGATATCTTTGTTGCAGCTGTAAACTGGTTGCCAACTGCACTCTAGCGCATGTTGGACAGCTTAATGATTTGAAGGTACAGAAAACAGGTGGTAAAGTGCACAATCAGTGATGGACATCAAGCCCAATAAGTTGCTTATGTAGCACTTATAATAGAAATGCAAATACAAACTGTTATGGAAGAAGTTTGCAGTTGTCAGTTCTTCCCTCCATTACTGTCTGTACTTCTTGTGACCTGTTATCCCACCATGGCATTAACATTCCACGTTTCTCATTTTTCACAACTGGGTTCTTTATCCTGGTTTCTTACTGCTCCTTTCACTCTACCCTCCCGTAGGTATCTGAATCCCTTCATTATGTTTGCATCTATCACTTTGTCCAAGCGTTTAAAAAGCTTTATTGTTTATTCTGGTAAATAAATATTTCCTGAAATCTCTCCTGAACCTGTTAGCATGAACTCTCAAGTGGTAAATAAATCATCATGGTTTATTTTTTAAGTTGTTTAAACAAAATCAAAGATCTCCATCAAAACTACTTTTCTCCACTGGATTTCCTGTGAGTACATAGTCAGCTCCCATAAAATCTCAGCACTGGTGCAGTTGGGAACAATAAAATTATATATAAGTAAATAAACTGCAGTTTCACTATAGTAAAATGTTATTACATTTTTATTGGTCATTTATAAAAAATAAGTTAAAGAAATTAAAGTTGTAACTCAGCCATTATGGAATATATCATGATATGATAGATCATATTGACTCTGAATATAGGTAACTTTGCAGAATTTCATTTTTATACATTTTGAATTTCAAATTATGTGTCTTGGATAAAGGTACATCTAATGACATTAAGTTTTATATGCCTCATGATACTGATATTTGCCTAAACGTATTTTTTTCTCTTTTTTTTTTTTTATATTTTACTTTCAATAGCAACCATTTCTGGAAATAAAGATTACCGATATACCAAAGAGGTCAAGAAGAGATTCTGGTCTTGATTGTGAAGAACACTCAAATGAATCTCGATGTTGCCGTTACCCTCTCACTGTGGACTTTGAAGCTTTTGGTTGGGACTGGATTATTGCTCCTAAAAGATACAAAGCTAATTATTGTTCTGGAGAATGTGAGTTTGCATTCCTGCAAAAGTACCCACATACTCATGTAGTACTTCAAGCAAATCCTAGGGGCTCAGCAGGACCTTGCTGTACCCCAACCAAAATGTCACCAATTAATATGTTGTATTTCAATGGAAAAGAACAAATAATCTATGGAAAAATTCCATCCATGGTGGTTGATCGTTGTGGGTGCTCATGAATTTGTCTTGTTGGGGTAATGCCCACTGCATCAAAAAACATGGAGTGGCAAACATGATTATCCCTCAGTAGGTTTTTCCATTATCAAGTTCTGTGCAATAGACTAAGAAAAAGACTTATAGTACAGATTCACAGTGTACTGCAGCGCATTATATGTGAATTTGCTAAGAAGTCAAATCATGCAGTGGATGGTCGTCTTGTTGGGAGCTGAGCCAGAAAAAAAAACTGTGGAATAAAGATAAGAAACACACCTATATATACAGATAACACTGTATACAATAAAGGAATGTATATGTCTGTTGGTTGGACTCAGTTTTAATGGATAAAACAGAATTAGATGGGTATAATTTAAAAAGAAAATAATTACTCACAGCTTCATTACATAATGTATTTACACAAATATATCATAATCTGGTAAAAATAGCATTCTGACCACAATGCCATCTGACTAATTTTCCTAAACACTTGAATTAATTATATCAGCATGACCAAGAAGATAAACTTGACGTATTCAGAGAAAGAGAGCCTAGACTAGGGGTGTCACACTATTCATGCTATAGTAATTGTATATCAAGCATATACTATTGATTTAAGACTGGTTATAAAAAAGGATTTAGAATCATGCCATGGCAGCTTTTTTCTCAAACAGTATAGTGCCATTTTGCATATAATACATACATATATATATTATGTATCACTTTTAGATAACTGTTAAACAAATGCATGACTCTGATTACCTAAATTCTTGTTGTGGCATCCCTAGTTTATAAGAAAGGCATGATTTAAAGCAAAAGGCAGAGAAAGAAAAGTGTTACAACTGAATACCCTTACTGCATGACTGCCTTTGCAACAGTACAGCTTGCACTATAGCAAACCAGTCTATGGAACTGGTTGCTACGAATGTTGTAAAAACAGATTTTGATATTGCATATATGTACATGGCATTTTGTTTTGTAAATACATTTTCATTCCTTTTTTCATTTGTAGGTATTATGTGTATAAAAAGAATACTTTATAGATAAATCTGTACCATACAAAATCATATATGTGTTCTACAAATAAAGGTGCTTGCTTACATTATTTTGCAGAAATTTTACTAGTGATTTAGAAAAAAACAAGAAATTGTTATTAATTTGTTGTGCTGCAAGAATATATAAATCTGAATATAATTATGAATTTTTAAAAGTCAACCACATTATCGACAGTATGCTGAGATTGATTATTTACAAACAGCTAAGACAGCGGACAGAGCTTAAAGGAGGAACATTTGTGATTGATGGAGTATATGTTTCAGGAGTAGCCACAGTAGTTCTTGCAAAGATACTGTTTACTACAATGCAGCTGACTGATTATCTAAAAAACATGTTTTATTTATTAACATTTGTTTACAGGGAAAGGCCGACTTGGAATGAAGCCAATTTTCACCAGAGACCTGGGGCTTAACACTCCAAATACGTGTCTTTGAAACATAGGAGGAAACCAGAGCACCCAGAGGAAACCACACGAATGCAGGGAGGACATGCAGACTCCACTCAGAAGGCAGTCCAGCCAAGAATTGAACCAGAGAACCTCTTGCTGTGAAGTGACAATGCTACCGCTGCAAGACTGGGCTGTCCATCATTTTGACAGAAGAAATATTACTCACTCAACAAACAGAGTGTCTTTCATATACTCTTTTTTAATTTCAAAAAATCTTTTGAGTTTCTAATACCATGATGGGAATGGACCCCATTCCTATGTCAATGTATGATTAAAGTTCATTAAATTAGCATCGTTTTAATCTTTGATATCAGCCAGAAGTGCTCTTCGCAGCACCCTGAATGTGTCCTGTAATGACTCCTTCTGCAATTCATATGGAGTTATATATATTGGTAACATATCTAAATATGACTGTAGATTCTTTTTTATCTTATTTAACTGTTTAAAACTTTCATTTAAAGGCTCACTGCTGCTTTTCGGCTGTGAGAAACATTTCTGCAGTTTGTTTCCCACCCTCCCTCCCTGTTGGTATAGTGTTTTTATAGTAGGTGGCTTTGCAGTTGCCCGCCCCTAGTGTAAATTTGATCTGGGACCCTCCTCCCAGTCTAGTGTCATTACCTCATTCTACCCTGTACAGGGAGAACATTTGAGAAGGCCAATCAGCTTAGTTTCTGCTACTCCTTTCTCTCTTTCCACTAAAAAAAAAAATCTCTCTTTCCACTAATAAAAAAAAAAAAAAAAAAATGTTCTAAGCTTGTTTCCTGCCTTTCCTGTGGGTAGTCTAGCCTGGATATAGATTTGCTGTGTCCAGGACTATTTGTAGGCTTCTAGGGCCCAAGCCTTTCTGTGTTGGAGGGAAGCCTTCTAGCTTAATTTTGTTTCTTAGAACTAGCCAGTTTTTTGTTTCAGCACTTGTTCAGAACTTATTGTAAGCACTAAATAAACTACAAATGACTACAGCACTCAACTTTCCTCACTGTCAAGAGGAAAACAGTTTCTAGTACTTAACAAATAAGCACCTATCCAGGCATGTCTAAGGGTCAGCCCCTGGTGTTTTCTCCTGTCTACATGATGAATCTGGGCATCTTGGGGCAATGCAGTAATTGCCTCATGTACACAGACAACTCTCTCCTCCTACCACCCAACACTACAACCTGTGAGAGATGCACTTACATAGCCAAACTGGAAGCAAAGCTCTCTTCACCCAAGACTGGACTAGTCAGTCAAGAGGAGAAGGTAAACACTTGCACCACACCACACTCAGCACATAGTCCCTCAAAACATACACCACCAAAACACACACATAAAAACACAAAACACACACCTACATTCACAGAGGCTCTCAGTAAAAATCTGCCCAAGCAACAGGGACCTCCAAAGCAGAAACACAAGCAACCTCCACCCCCCAACAAAATCCAAATGACACATAGCCCGCAAACTCAGTGTGCCACTCAACCACAGCCCATAAGGCATAACAACGTACCCAACACTATAGTCATAGGTGACTCTATAGTCAGGCACACTGATGTTCCACTCACCAGGATAAACAAGGAGAAAGTTACTGTCAGCTGCCATTCGGGTGAAAGGATCCGTCACATAACGCATGCACTCAGGTCACTCCACAACAAGTACAAATATGACTGTCATTGTCCATGTTGGTGTGAATGACCTGAGATGTACCTCCTTGGACTACATGAAAAGGGACATGGAGGAGCTGTCCGATCTTGTAGCCCAGGCAGGTATGCCATAGCCCTGAGTAGCATCCTGCCATCACCCAGAATGATACCACAGTACAAGGACAAAATGATTGACTTCAACAATTGGCTAAGCTTCTGGTGTCATTCTAAGGAGATCCAGTATCTGTCTGCCTGGGATGACATGATCGACAAGCCACGATGCTTTGCCAAAGATGGTCTGCACCTGTCGCCCCTGGGATTCCAGATATACTGGCTAAGGCTCTAGCCACCCCTATAGTGCCTTTTTTAGGCAAGGTTCAAATGACAAATTCACCACCCTAACAGGTTCAAGCAAGAAGAATCTGAGGGTATTGCTACTCAATGCTAGAAGTCTAAACCTCAAAATGCACTCTCTCGAGGCACTCCTTAAAATGGAGAACATCGACATCTGTGCAGTGACAGAGACCTGGTTCAAGGCTCCAGAGAGTACCCCTGCATTACCAGGCTATAATTCATACCACACCTTTCGGCCACCTAACCTGAACCAAAACACTAAAGGCAGAGGCGTGTTCATATTCATTAAGGATATCCACACCTCCAGGCTAGTTGCTCAGCATAATGCATCCAAGATTATCCAAGTGCAACTAACTCTGGGCAAGACCACAATCCAAATTGTAGCTTGCTACAGATCCCCCACTATGCCCCAGGTTTCCCACTCCGCATTTCTTAATACACTGGAAAATATTAGGGTACAACCTAACACCCTAATAATGGGTGATTTCAGCTGCCCTACCATTAACTGGGAAAACTACTCGTGTACCAACTCTTGTGCTCAACGTTTTCTGGAATTCATAAATTCCATTGCCATGGATCAACTTATCTACACCCCCACCAGGGGCAGCAATATCCTAGACCTGGTTATTACCAACATGGGCAACCGGTGCTCCACACCAGAGGTCAATTCCTCGTTGGTCAGATCCGACCATAAGCTAATCACCCTAGACATCCACATCCCTCCCCTACCCCCCATTAGGGAAACCAAAGTAAATAATTTCTCCAAAGCCAACTTCACGCTTCTTAAGACAGAAGTGGCAAACTTCACTACACCCATGCTGACGGATAATAGAGGTATGACTGCTGAATCCAACACAAATGCACATTATAAGCACTTACATGAGTGCATGGATCGTGCAATCCCTAACAGAACCAAGATGCTATCCTCCAAAAAAAGGAAGCCAATCTGGTAGTCCCCTGCCATAAACAAACTCTACAACAGAAGAAAGAAACTGTTGCAAAAACAGTAAAATCCCATGATTGGAGGAACTCCCTGGTCAGCTTCAGTAAGAAGCTGAGATCCCTCATAAAATCCTCCAAAGCTAGTTATGAAAACAAAATCGCCACTGACTCTAAAGACAACCACAAAGCATTCTATAGCTATGTTAATAATCTCAATGGCAACACTCAGATCTGCTCTGAGTTACAGCACAATGGCACTAAATATACAGAACCAACAGATATTGCCAACATCCTGGCAGATAGGTTCAGTGCTAACTTTACCCCTCTGTCATCCCCTAAAGGGCCCATCTCTATACCAGAAGAATGCAAAGTTCCTGTAATCACGGCTGCACAGGTAAGAAACACACTATCCAAAGCCAAGAACACAGCATCCATGGGACCTAACGACATCCCAGGCTACGTTCTACTTGAACTACAGAACGAACTGGCACCCCACCTAAGTACCATGTTCAATCATAGCCTCACCTCAGGCTATGTGCCCACTGAATGGCGCACAGCAACAGTTATCTCACTCCACAAAGGGGGAGCCACCACAGACCCTGGAAACTACTGCCCCATTAGCTTAACGAGCCTGGTCTGCAAGGCTATGAAGTGCATCATCAAGGAACTTATAAACAATGACATTGATAATCTCCAAACTCAGGACCCCACCTAGTTCGGGTTTGTAAAAGGCAGATCATTTCTCCTAAACCTGATAGACTTCTTTGAAGCAGTCACCAAATCCGTAGATGAGGGTAAGGTGGTTCACACAGCCTATCTCGATCTTGCCAAGGCTTTTGATACCATCCCCCCACTCTGGAATTATAGATAAACTCACTAAACTAGGTATAAATCCCTATGTCACAAGATGGGTTGCCAACTGGCTCACTGACAGAACCCACACTGTGAAAGTAGCAGACTCCATATCCAGCTTCAGACCAGTGACAAGTGGAGTACCACAGGGTTCAGTCCTGGGTCCTCTCCTGTTTGGTATCTACTTCTCTGAAGTACAGGCCAACACAGAAGGTCTTTGGCTAATGAAGTCCACAGATTACTGCAAACTAGGAGCCATAATCAAAACTCCAAAAGATGTGGACATCCTACAAAAGGGCCTTGCTGAGACAGATGCCTGGTGTCAAAGCCATGGCCTCAAGCTCAGTGCCAAAACATGCATTGTCATTCCTTTTGGTAAAAACTCAGTACCCATGAACTACCACATAGGTGGTAGTCTACTTAACACCAAAAGTGTGATAAGAGACCTTAGGACACAGGTGGACAGTAGTCTCTCCTTTGATAATCACATCACCACAGTAGTCAGGAAATCCTTCTATGTGGCACACCTCATCACAAAAGGTTTCTCATCCAGGAAAAAAGAGGTCATTGTTCCCCTCTACTCCTCACTCATTAGACCCATTATAGAGTACAATGCCCCTTTTGGTATGTACCTTACAAGACATCTACAACAACTGGAAAGGCCACAGAAATACCTCACAAAGAGGATTACCAGCCTCAAAGAGATGCCCTATGCAGACTGTCTCAAAAAACTGCAGCTTTACTCCATTGCATATCGCCTACTCAGAGGTGATCTCTGCCTAACACACAAAGCTATGTCAAACCCAGAGCTTTTAGACATGCTCCACTTAAAGAAATCCCAATCCCTATGAGCTACATGCTATAGGGACCTAAGCCTCGTAACCACAATAAACAGAACATGCTGGAGGGATAGATTCCTGTCCCAGAAACTTCCCATACTCTGGAACAAACTACCTATCTATATCAAACAAAGCTCCTCATTAGCACTGTTCAATAAAAATCTTGATGATTGGATGGGAGATAGGAAATTCACCCCAGGGATCACTTCTGTGGCTCTGCTCGACAGTGGCACAGGAAAATAATTTTCTTGGGTGGCGAAAGCCAGGGTACCTTTGGCTAGGCTTATATAGGCCCTAGGACCAATAGCCTAGTACCTACCTATAAACCTATAAGACCCTATTACTACTGGGACTGTCTGGGTATCTTTCTTCCACATTGCTCTCACTTCTGCCTGCAATTCCTGATATTTTATGACTTTATGTCTCTCTGTATGCAAAACACTGTAGTCACTGGGTGTGGCGATTTCAAATCAATGTCTTTTGTCTTCTTTTCCTGGACCACTGTATACGGTTTTCTAGCATCTGTCTTTTGAACTGTTGGTAATGGATAATCCCATGTGATGTAAACTTCATCATTTTCTATGATGCTTTGTGGCTCATGTTTCTAGTGTTTTTCAGCCACTTCAGTACCATAATGTTTGCACAATCTCCAGTGCAACAATCTTGCTACATTATTATGCCTTTCAGTATACAGTCCTTCTATGATTAGTATGTCACAACCAGCAATGAGGTGTGCGACTGTTTACAATTTGGTTTTACAAAACCTACATTTGTCTGTTTCTCCCACATGTTCAATTAGACTTTGTAAACCGATGTGCATGTACCCCACTATCTTGGGCCGCCAATATTAACCTTTCATCTCTTGGTTTGAATTCACCACTCCTTAACCATCCCTACATTCGTTCCTGATGAACATGAGGTTCTTCCAGAAGTTTTCTATATGTGCAACTATATTTATACATTTTCCTCATTTCTTGCCTTCTCATCTGGTCCTTCACCTTATATTCTTTCTTTTGTTTTTTGGTACCTTCAGTTGCTGCCTGATTTTTTATCTATTTCTGGTTTGACTTCCATTCCTACTCCCGTATTACTTTCCTGATGAACTGCTATATCATTTTTAATACCTATATTGAATTATCACTTAAAACAAAGGCAAACATACATGTATATAAAAGAAAATAATCCAGATTAACATGTTACAAATTACAAACATTATACATCACATATTGTTATATAACTATCATCAAGCCACCATTATATAAACTGCTCAATTTCTGCCTTCCCTTAAACTTCACTATTTCCTCCAAAACATTATGCTGCATATATTCTGCACAAATTGTTCCCACAATTTCATCATTTCTAATTTTTATGTAATTTGTTCTCACCCCTTTTATCTCTGTAATAATGTTCTATACTTCAGACACAGCTGGTTTAGACTTTGATTTCCATTTTCTTTTGGAAGCCACCAGAATTAAACTTAGTAAGGCTTTGCTATGTCTAGGCAACTCAAATCTTGTATCTAGATAAAAAATCATTTCCAGAGTTACACCTATTTGCTCATGGAATATTTATGACAGAGTACTCTGTAGGGAATTTTTGAAGACCAGAAAATTCCAGTTCTTTACACTCCCAAAACATATGTTCCCACTTACCTTTTCCTTCCCCATCACACCTCCAACATTTCCCATCTACCTTTGGAAAACTTATTTGGAGTTTGCTTAGAGAACAAAAATACCTATGCAAACTCTTCTAAACTGTTGCATACTTGGGAGCCATGTGTATGTCCTCCCATTGTTTTCTTGTGAATTGCTTAGCCAATCTCTCTTCCCAACCTTTTCTAACCTTCTATGATTGATTCCTACAGTTAATGTGTAATATTTTATAAGCTCTACTAAGTATCCCTTTTTTAATACCAGCTTATTTTCTAGATTCAACTAAAAACTCTACCAGAACAGGTCTTTCACTTAGGATTCCCTGATTCTTTTCTTTTTGCCAATACTCTATCAATCCCTGATAGCGAAGGCAGTCTCTATCCTGCAGTCCAAATTTCTTATTGGCCTCTTCACATTCTATTACCTTTCCCTCTCTCATTATTTGTTCCTAGTACATTGGTTCCTTAGCCAGTCTTCTCCAATAGTTTCTAGTCTCCTCTTGTCTTTTCTCTATACACCTAATTCCAGTCATCCCTATCATCAAAACATACTTTTTCCATTCTCATGTTGGCTTAGAATACCTTCTGCTACTTTATGTATATAATATTCTGTATGGCTGCTATTATTCTCCTTAAGGATCTGAATCCAAAATCCCACTCTCTCCTTATTTTTTAAGCCCCCACTTCATCAGAATCCCTTCACACTTTGATTTATAGCTTAGTGCTTGTATTATATATATGAGCCTCAACTGTGTAGCTACAAAACATCCCTTCAAATCAGGTAATCTTAAGCCACCTTGTTCTATTGGAAAGATCAACTTATCCCATGTGACCCTTGCCCTCCCAGCTAAATTCCGTCATCTCTTTATTAATTATTGTCCACAACTACTTCTCTTGCTAAAAATATGCCTGACCTGTACATAAAACTAAGAGCTTCCAGTTTCTCACTTTTTGTATTATCTTTTGTTTAGTCTCTTCTCATATATATCCTCAGCTGCCATACCAGAATCCTTTCCACTCCATAATCCTAAATATTTCATTTTATCAAGTCCCCATAAATATTGGTATTGTTAGACTAATTCATATGTGGGTACATAGTTTACAGCTATAGCCTTTGCTTTACCTTCATTCATTTTTATATTCTGAAAAGACTTGAAACTGTCTCAAGATGATCAACAACACTGATATGTCCTTTTCTGGTTTTATCAAGTGCAAAATAATATTGCCTACAAATGAAGCCAACATTTATTGATTACCATACAAATTATATCCTTGAATTTCTGAGTCACTTATGTTTTTTTGCCAATGGCTCTAAATATAAAGGAAATAAAATTGGGGAAAGAGGACACCCCTGTCTGGTTTAACTATTCAGGCACAATTTGTCAGACAGAAACCCTCCCATTTTGATTTTTGCCTGTAATCCCTCATATATCCCCTAACTAATCTTATTATTGTATCAGGGAATGCAAATGATTCCTTTGTCCTACTCATAAAATCCCAGCTTACTCTGTTGAATGCTTTCTCTGCATTAAGGCCCACCAACAACAGTGGCATTTTCTTACACTCTACCTCCCTCTGTATCATCATTGTTCTATTAATGTTTGCATCCCCACCACAAAAACACACTGATTCATATCTATCAATTTTGGCACACTTTTGCCATTATTTTAGCTATTATAGACATAATGACTTTGTAATCATGGTTTAAAATTAAAATAGACCTGTATGAAGCTGGTTCTGATGGGTCTTTACTAACTTTTAGTATTACAGCCACTACAGCTTTCTACCAGAATGTTGGTGATTTTCCTCCTTTTAAAATACTTTTAAAACCTTCCAGATCTTTATTACTTTCTTCCTGCCTAGATTCCAAACTTCCACAGGAATATCACCTACTTCTGAAGACTTTCCTGCAGACTAATTGTCCATCACCATTTTTTATCTCATCCCCTCCCATCTTAACTGTAAATTGTTAAGCTCATCTACCTTTAACATTGGCATATATAAGTCTTTCATAAATATTTCCATTTGTGCTCTTTCCTGATTTCCACATGTCTCTGCTTTATACAAATTTTCATAAAATTTCCAAAATATCTCTAATATCTAATACAGAATCTATGGTTATTGTTCTTGTTACAGGTTCTTTAATTTTATATACATACAAATATTTCAGGCATGGGCATTAATGTCCATCTAGCCTGCCAATATATCAAAACAGTCATTCACATAATACGTGTCCAGGTTGTTCTTAAAAATATCTAAACTAATGTTAGCTTTATTGCAATTTGGTAATCTATTCAATGCATCAGCTTCTCTCTTAGAGACCCATTTAGTACACTTCTCATTATAGAATCTTCTACATAGATTATGTGATGATTCTCTACACTTTTGATAACCCAAACTTTCCAGAGGTCATTGTCTGTACATGTCCCATTTACTTGAATAACATCTCCTCTTTAAAATGTATATCAGACACTGTACAAGTTCAGATACTTTAGCCTTTCATAATAACTTAAAAGTTAACATGCATGCATGGATGTATTTGGTATGTTTCTGCTGTACTATTTCCAGTTTCCTTGTGCTTATTTTCGTATAAGGTTTCCATATTGTTATTCCATACTCACGTCTGGGCCTAATGTAACTATCAAACAATGATGTCATCATTTCTGATTCCCTAGACTTTATAAATCTTTTTATACAACCTATAGTTTGTTAATTGATTAGAAAACTCAAAGCTGGATCTACCTATATACCCCAATCCTGAAATGAATCTACAGTTTCAATCACTGTGCGCTGCATTAAATATTCACCTTTCAGTTTATGCCTTACAAATCTCATATGCTTAGTTTTTGATGTATTCATCAGCATAGTATTCTCCTATGTCCAATGGTCAATTTGGCCAAGTTCTTTTACATTCATGCCCTATCTATAACACATGTAATCAGTTTACTCAATTTCAAGTCATCTGCATACAGACTGTAAAACACCTCAGATGAAAAAGATAGATCTGAAAGATACAATTAACCAGCATGGGCCTAGGGCACCACCCTATGAGACACCCTGACTATAACCTTATATTTCACCCATCCAGTTGCTGTATGATACTTGTCATGTCATATTTGTAAGCCATGGATCTATCCAGCTTATCAAGAGGACATCATTACCTAGTTCTAATTCATTGATCAGTGTTTTGAGCAACCCTGTCAAATGCTGACGTTAAATCTATATAAATGACATCACAGCACAATTTGTCATTCATAGCTGTTATGATATTGTTATATAACATCATATTACAGGTGGTAATAGATCTGTTTTCAACATAAGTATGCTGATATATGGTTTCAAGTCACAAGCTTTCCAATTCTGACAATAACTTATGCAATAGTACCTTCTCTATTATTTTCCATAACATGAAAGGAAACTTAAGGGTCTGTATGACTCCAGGTTTGTCCTACTCCCCTTTCCCTTCAAGACAGGTTTAACAAGTGCATATTTCCAATCTTGAAGACTCCCTCCATAGTTATACAACCTAGTAAATAATAGATACAATAGTACTGTAAGATCTTGCTGAAGTGTTCTCAGGTCAAGACTACTAATTCTATCTCCACCCTATGTTTTGTTTGGATCCAGCTTGCATATGTCTTTTACTTTTTCAGTATAATCCAATTTGATGTCAGTATTTGAGGTTACCTGGATGTCACTAGGACAATGTATCACCCCCTTTGGGGAGCCAAAATGCATAAGATTTTATAAATATATCTATAAACTGTTGTGTTTGATAATAAATGTTACAAATTCTCACAATGTTTATCAGTCTGTATGGATTTACTCCTTCAACATCTTATATATATATATATATATATATATATATATATATATATATATATATATATATATATATATAAACATGGTCGCCTATTATGCTCAGTATCTTTATATGAATTTTCTTCAAAATTTTCCTGATCTTGTCTCACATTATGTTTAATTTGTCTGTCCAGTTTGTTTATTTCAGTTTTCAAAGTTGTTGTTCAACCTCTTCCATTTCTTATAATTTTGTTTCTCAACTTAATCAAGTATCTTGTTCTTATGGAAATATATTCTCTTGACACTGTATGCCTAGATCCTTATGTTAAACATTTTTTGATTTTTTATCATTCAAACAGTTTTTCTTTCAAAACTGACTACATTGCTTCTTCAGTTTTCCACTGACTACAATTAGTTTTACAGTGACTGTTTTGCTTCCATATAATCTGCTGTTAATCTTCTGTGCATTGATTTAGATGTTAGTTTTGCAGAATTAGCAACAAATTAAACTTTATAACTCCATGATCACTGCACATCAATTGTGGTAAAACTTGACAAGAACTAACAGCAATTTATTTAAGAATACAAACATAGTCTAGCATGTTTCATTCCCTCGTAAGCTTTTTTTTTTTTTAAATCTGAAGCAATTGCTGTTCCTGAACATATGTTATGAATAATTTTCTTACTAATGTGGTTGAAACAATATTATTCCAGACTGTTTCAGTAAATTTACGTCCCCAGCCACTATTATTCTTCCCTGCTGTGTTTCATGCAAGAAATGTATGAATTCCTCTAGGTCATCAGCACTTGACTTTGATGGTATATGCACTCCAACAATTGTTATATGCTCCAAGGTTGTCTTTATTGTCACAGTTACATAAACTATAGCACTGGTGTTATTATTGAATGTGTAATAATTACAGGTCTCATAACAATCTTTAATTCCTATCATACCACCTCCACCTGATTTTTTTTAGAATGTTCGTCACAGTAAAACATTTATACCCTGACAGAACTGATTTCCAGTCATTATTATTTAACCATGTTTCAAAAACAATAACAGCATCAATCTTGTGGGAAAGTAACACATTTTATGGTGAAAAATCTTTATTATTAATGGTTGTAGCATTAACAATCATCAGAGATACATCAAGTGTTGCTCTCTGTGAAATGTTAAAGTTTAGATCTGGCAGAAATCCTGCCTTGTGTTTGTCCAATATTGCAAAATGTCTGCCGCAAAAATTCTATTCCCTGATCTTGACAAATGCATGCCATCCTGTCTGAACCCAGTTGTGCCCAAAATTAGGCTCGGATACTCTACACATTTCCATTTTTTTTAACAGGACTTTTTTTCCATGTAGGTATTTACCCAAAAAATCTTTTTATTCATGGTGACCTGACTCTTCTTTCTTTATGTGATGTGTGAAAAATACATTGTAACACCTGTACAAGCTATTCTATCTAAAAGGGCTGTAAGTTCCCTAACAGTCAGCGAGTTCTTGTGGATGAGATCATTGCCCCAACATGAATAAAAACAGATCCATACTTCCATACATTAAGACATTCTAATGCCTGTCTCACATCCGTGTTTTTGCTTCTGACACACATAACACTATCTGATGTTCATTATCTTCTCTGCTAATGCAAGCATCAGTTCCTTTAATAACCGAATCTCCAATTACAAGAATATATTTTCTGACCAGATCTGAAGAATCTTCAACTTCTAATTCAGTAACATCTGCTCTATCAATTGTAACAAAGGAATGGTCTTTATTCATCCCACTGTTTTCATTGCTTATTACATTTGCAAGCGTACAATTCTCATTGAGCTGACTTTGTACATCCACACCTTGAGCCATTTTGTCAATGTCTGTTTTTCTTCTCTTTTTTCTTACAGTGATGTTCTTCAGTCTTTCTATGTTCCATTTTGATTTCTTCCTGTTCACCTGCCCCTTGCCTCTTTTTTTTCCTACCTTCTCTTTTGGATAAATAATACCTTTTTCTGTATAATGAAGGTTTTCTGATAGAAAAAATATTATCATTCCATATAATCTGTGTGTTACATAACAAAGCAGTTTCTTCCTTCCTTTCTTTTTTATTGTCTTCTATACACCCTGTATCCTCAGATTTCTGAATACTTGTGTTCAGAATTCCAAAGTTGTCAGTGGAATTATTCAGTTTGGCAACAACTCTTTCCACTTTCTGTTGCCTAAGTCATTGTTTTAAAAGTTTTTCTGGTCTTGAGTTATCATCAAAAAACAGTTACTTAACATCAATCTGTCTAAACTCATGCATATTATCCAGATACACCCTTATCTTCTCTTTAGCACTTTGCAGTTCAGCCTCTTCTTGTTCTCTGAGATTCCCCTTATTCTGCAATACTTTAACCTTTGTCAGTCCCTCTAAATAATTCCTGTTACTTCTTAACTATATCTCTTTTTCTTTTATTTATACCCTATTTTTAAGCTCTACTTTCATTTTATCCCACTTATTTTGCTATAACTTCTGAAGGAATTCCTGTCTTCACTTCTTCTTTCGGCTTTTCCCGGTTAGGGGTCGCCACAGCGGATCACCTGTCTGCTCATGATTGGCAGTGGAGTTTTATGATCTCAAGTTGCCAGCCCGGTGCCCAACCTTCCACAGAAGGCATACACACACACACACACACACACACACACACACACACACACACACACACACACACACACACACACACTCACACCTAGAGCCAATTTAGAGTGTCCAATCCACCTACAGCATGTCTTTGGGATGTGGGAGGAAACCGGAGCACCCAGAGGAAACCCATGGGACCACAGGGAGGACATGCAGACTCCGCACAGAAGGCACCCCAGCTGAGGATCGAACCAGAGAGTCACTTGCTGTGAGGCAGCAATGCTAACCGCTGCACCACCATGGCTGTCCCAAATTCCTATCTTCACTAATAACTCTTAAATAATTTTCAATACCCATTCCTTAAATTCAGCTCTTTTTAACAGGTAGGTGGGGAAGAGTCAGTGCCTCATTTATATTTCACTACACTGCATTTTTATCTTAGTTGTTATTGGTACATGATCTGAAATAATTATTGAATGTGTGTAATAACTCTCAATTAAATGCATATGTTCCTGTGAAATATAATTTCTGTCTAGTTTAGCAATATGTAAATCAAATTAAAGTCCTTACCTATAAGTAATACTCCCTACTGAAATCTAATAATTTCTCCCAAAATTTTCTTAAGCTCCATAACAGCAGTTTTAGGTGAATATAAATACATGCCAGCATAATCCTCCACTCTTGCCAGTAGAGCTTTACTACTACAAATCCACCATTATCTTGTTTTCCACTTCAGTCACTATTAAAGCTCTTCTAGCAATTAGTATAAGTACTCATATTTTCCTTTGTCCATGATACTCTGCTGAATATCTATTCTGAAATCCTTTTTTATCAAATTCAAAGCTCACTTCTTTCCAAATGTATCTCATGTAGCATTGCTATTTGCACTAAGCATTTCTTAATATATTTCAGTACTCTTTCCTTTTTGTCTATACCTATGAGGCCATTCATGTTCCAAAATAATATGGATAGTTTAGCCATTATAATAAGAAGTTATTAATCCCACCTATTACACACACACACACACACACACACACACACACACACACACACACACACACACACACACACACACACACACACACACACACACAAATGACAGCTTTTCAAATGTCTGTTTCCATCCTTTGTGTTATATGGATTATGGACCTACTAATGCTTGGCAGGTTGATCTTTCATACAGTAATTTCTTGTCATCTCCACTTGAACCTATGTCACATTTTACAAGACTTTCTATTTTAATGAAAACCATCAAAAACAAAACACTCACACACAGAATGCCCCATAACCTATTTACTTAAAATACACACACACACACACACACACACACACACACACACACACACACACACACACACACACACACACACACACACACACACACACACACAAACTATGTACATCTTTAAATAATGAAGTTTAACTCTTCTGATAGGAACAATTATCCCAGATCAACAGCTGCACACACAGGTATTACCTAACCTAAAATTAAGGCTTTCCAAGCTAAGATGCATATTACAGCCTGTGCTCTTACTTAGAATAATTGTTGTCTGTTCTTGTCTTATCTATATTCTCCTCTTAAATGTGAAAAACAGCTTGTGTGCTTTCAGAAAACATTAACTTTTAGCCTCAAAAAGTGCTCTGGCTTTTATTGCTTACCCCTGTAGTCAGCTTGTCTCCACAGAAACATAAAAACAAAATGTAAATCTGCCTTCAACTGCAAACTTCTCATCTCACACTTGACATTTATTTGTTAAAGTACAACTTTTCATTACATTCAGTGTTATTTGATTTATATCAAGCCAGGGGCCTTAATCCAGACATTCACCAAGTAAAAGAAAACATATCAGCTTTACATGTATTATGATCTCTGCATGTTTACACTCCATCCCTCACCTCAACAAATCAAAATTACAGTCTATTAACTTAAATATGCTTTTGTGCAGCCTTTCTTCTCTTTTTATGTTGTAATGTCTACATTTGATGAAAAAAGAAGAAAAGAGAACATGTTTACTTTAGTATCTTTATCACATACAACAAAACCATAAATGCTTTACTATATAACATGCAATTTATATCATGAAATACTGTTAAGAACAACAACTGTTTTTCTTACAGTTACTTTCTCCCCTCCCCTTAGAATCCTTCCAAACATTAAAGACATGAAGTGGAGCATATGTTTTTCAATCCGTTACAAGTTAAACAAAGTAAACAAAATCCCAACCTTTCCACTTTTTCTTGTACAGCCCTACTTTACAAATGTAGATCCATGCTTTATAATCTCACATTTATTCACTAATTTCTGTGTTACTGGCCTTCTGCCTGTTCACCTCTGTCTCCCACCTCCAGACTCCAGTTCAAGTCCCAATGTACTCCCAGTTCTTCTAGTCAACTCCTGTACTTTTTTCCATCTTTCAAGCATCTTCCTTGGGAACATTTGAAAAGGTTTCACTGGCAAAGTCTCTCTATGACCTTTCTAATCAAAAGAATGAGAAGCAGAGTTCCCTTCTGTTTGATGGCTCCCTTTTTGTTGGGCAAACATTTGTATTTCCTCTTTAGCTTGTTCTGCATTAAAAATTACATTGATTCTCCAGGAGTAAATTTGCTTCTCTTTGCCTGATGTACAGTGAATAATCATTTTCCACAAATACTTCACTGTCTTCAATGTGTTTAAAAGTTTAATACTTTTCCTTTCTGCCACAGTTTTGGCTGGATCAACTCATTCTGATGGAATGCATCTTTAACACGGGCCTTGGCTGCTTTCTCATGGCCAGGTTTGGAGCATAATCATGATGTCACCTTTCAATTAACAAATCCTGCTGTGGAATACCAGCCCAGTTGCTTATTTGTGCTTTCACAAAATTAATATAGTCTGTACCTTACATTTATTTTTTCATAATAGAAGATCTGCAATTAAGCTGTTGTGCAGCCCTCTTGGAAGTCTGAACTGCTGTATAATTGAGAAAAGATAACATGTATCATGGCAGCTTTTGTGCAGTACAGGTTTATTTCCTGATCAGTGTTTTTTCAGCAAATCATTGAATCAGGAACTCAAAGTTACCTGTGGTTCAGGAGACTGCACTTTGCAGTACTGTATTACTCTCACTACAAGACCACATCATGTGTATTCATATTTAAAAGATTAATCAAAAACCCAATATAATACATCATAAAGAATTAACATATATATATATATATATATATCAGAAAGTATAATACATTTATAGCATTTAAATCATAACATTTAGTATAACTAGGAATACTTTAAAGTCATTTGTTATATAACTGAGTATAATGCTTCTCAAGTTGTCAAATTTCCATTAGTCAAAGTTTTGATGTGTAACAATCATCCACTGAAATCAATATATACTTTTGTTTGATCCATTTTTAGTAGCTGCTACCTAATGCATTTATACTTAGGAACAAGTTGTAATACAGCATATAAGCAATATTGTAATTTTACTTAAAGCAGATATCCTATCTTAATATGAATCTACCACATTTTGTTTCATTGAATTCAAAAGACTAAAACAGAGAGATCTAATTAATTTTACATTTATGGAAGGTGGAGAAAGAGAAACAGTAATGGTGCTATGGTCCCTTCAGTTTAAATAACCCACAGTGTGGTGCTACAACTTTTGAGTTATGAACCGTGGCTAAGGGATTTACTCTCCTCACCTTCCATACACACTTGTATGTGTTTTCCAGTTAGCAAAGTTTTAGTTAGATAGTACCAATATTCTGGTATTTGGTCAAATGGTCTTCATTGTAGCATAATGAATCAGTTTAGTATTAATGGACTATCCCACATTTTTGTATCAATTAACTGTAACACTATTTACTGTGAATGCTGCTAAAGGAGGAACAAGAGCACCAGCAGTAAAACCCAAAATTAAAATGTTCTGGCAGTGAGGTTAATTTTTACCCTGAAATATATCACAGATTTTCAAATCCAGAAAGTTAAAATTAACTGGGAATAGAAAAGGTGAATGCAAAGTCTTAATACAAACCAAAACTTCTTGATAGTGAATAAGGCAAAGGACACATAATCATAGGATCACATTTCTTACAAGGTAAGTAAGTCAATAGGCCACATGCATCTTTCCCATACCTATCCTCATGATGTACCTCTCACTTTCAGGAGAACAAAACATGTCAGGCCAATGATGAATTTGCAGATAGCCATGCAATTATCTAAGTTCTTCTTGAAAGATGTAATGGTGTCACTCTGCGTAACATGCATAGGCAATTTGTTACAGATAGAGGTAACCACTGATTAATAAATCTCATATAACATGTTTTATTTATCTGCTGGTAGAAGTCTTTCCTTAGTTCAAGTGCTTATGGAGCTGTTTGTCTTATGTAGGTATAAAAGAACGCATAGTGTAGGATCTTTGATGGCAGGGAAAGCAAGACATATATCTTCTCATATGAGGTTATAAGGGATGGAGAGGTAGGGTTTCAAGCCTGTTTTGGTAGCTAAGGGTTTTTAGACCAGCAGTCTTTTTAGATAGGAACCTGGATGGCCTTTCCTAGTTGCATGCTGTGTCTAGCCAGGTACTTGCTGAAAGGAAAATTAATTGTACTTTGTGATTGATCTAATCATGGGTTAAACATTTGATGATCTTTGCTGTTATAAAATACTTCCATCATCATTACTAAATAAAAAGTAATTTTTGCAAATTATTATTTGTCTTAGTATAGATCTTAAAGATGAATCAAAAGCAAACTTAAAATCAACACAAACTGTAAATAAAGGCTGACTCTTCACTCAAGTATAATTTCTTATGTCATCATGTTATGCAAGGTAGGTATATTTGCTTTAAACTAAGCTGTCATTTATGCAGTATGCCAAATATTCAGTTTCTAATAGTTCACAATAACATATAAGAAAAGTTTGTATGCTTGTGAGGACTAAGTAGAATACTAACAGAAAATGCAGCTGTGGTCTGGCTGTAATGTGTGAGTGTGTGTGTGTGTGTGTGTGTGTGTGTGTGTGTGTGTGTGTGTGTGTGTGTGTGTGTGTGTGTGCTCATAGGTTTATAGATAGGCTATTGATTCATTAGGATCTTTAGAAGCTTAGCCCTACTTTCCTGTGAAGTTTTATATTTTAATTATGAATAATTTACATGCTACCCCCATCCATGCGGGACAAGGGTGCCAAACCAGGGTTGAATCTGAGGTTATCTATCCATTCATCCTGATTACATATGAATAGTGCAAGATAAGTACTATGCTTATGATTTTAAAATAATAGTATTCTCCGTGATGTATATCTGTCCCTCTAACATATTCACTTTATGTTGCAAAAGAGATTTAGATCTCTTGAGCTTGAGTTTATGACTCCATTGGACTTGCAAATTTGCAGTAGGTCTGATAGAATAGGATCTGCTGAGGCAGTGTTTAAGAGGCAGAGATTGCCCCTCAGTATCCAATATGACACCAAGAAGAAGGGCAAAGCTTTCAGATGGTCTGCATAGCTTTTATGATTTAGAACCTTGATGATTTTAGCAAGAAAGCATTGTGGGTAATCAAGTTGTGTCAAATGTTTGGACAGGTACATATCAAAAGGTGCATTATACTCAATGATTGGCCTGATGAGTGCAGAATATAGTGAAATGATTATAATTGTGGACCTGGACACATACTAATAAGCTGTGCAATGAAAAATAACTTTCTTATAATAATGGATACATGGTGATTGAAGGACAGTTCATTGTCTGCATAGGTTCCCAGGTCACTAATAATGGAATAATTTTCAGTTGTGTTGTCAATGTGATAATTACAAGGAACTTGCCAAGGGATATTATATAGTTCTTGGCATTCAGTTTTATTCTATGGTTTTGATACCAACTACTGGTTTGCGAAAGGCCATCTTGGAAGATCTAGGTGTCCTCTGGAGAGTTTATAATAGCACAAAAAGTTTACAGTCAATTATAAACTTGGTCAGTCATAAATCCTTAACAGTAGTTTTAACCTCCAAGAAGTAAATGCTAAATCAGAATGTCCCAAAGACTGAAACCTGGGATACACCACTATCGACAGTTCTCTTGGAGAAGGTAGAGTAGCCCATGCTAATTTCTTAGGCTGCATTTGTGAACCAATTTGCTATACAATAAGTTGCACAGAGATTAACATTTAGCTGAGAAAGTTTATCTGCAGCACCAGAGAGTGGAATGGTGCTGAATGCCATTCTCGGGTCTAGATATTCAGTGTATAGAAATTTGCCCTTATCCATTGCTTCTGTAACCTTCCGTAAGAAGTCAAACCAGGCTAAGAAGTCAGGATCTGTCCTTAACAAGTCAACTGACTTGGCTAAAGAATTTGTAAGTTACTTATGTCCTTATTTATTAGGTTCATAATGATCCTTTTCACAGCCTAATAAATAAGGCTAATCAGACTTATGAGTCTACAGTTTCCCAGGTCTGTTGACATCCCACCTTTGTGCAATGGGATGACATTTGCTGTCCTTTGTTCATTCAGCACAGAGCCTGTTTGGAGGCTAATACTGAATAGCCTCTGTAGGGAGTCTGACAGGTCCCATTACCGGATGATCAGTAAGCAGCTTGGTATGTTATCCAGCCCCACAGAAACAGTGGCTGTGGCCTTGTATAGTGCCTTGAGGACTTTTGCATGGAAGATTTGTGGGGGATGTAGATGCAGGTATGAGATTGGGAATGTAGGAGGGGAAAGAGGGTTTAGTTAGAGCTAAATTTATTAGTGAGTAGATTGACTATGTCCTCTAGGTCTGAGTATGTGATATAATTTACTATTAGCTCTGCACAGTGCTGGACATTGTTTCTAAGATTTCTAATATAATTAAAGAAGGTTTTGTGGTTGTCATTTGCTTGGGTGGCAATTCTGATTTATATCTGGCTTTGGTTGACTTTATTGAGAGCCAGAGTTTCCTGTTAAGTTTAGCAAGCGCTGTTTTTGCATCTTGAGAGTTAGAATTATTTTTAAATGCAATTATTTTTCCTACTATTACAGAACCTGTTTATATTTGGGGTCAACCATATGGGTTTATTTTTGAATTTGGTATTTTATTTATTTTGGAAGACAACAGATGCATCTACACTGCTATTCATATGTGCATAAAACTTAGCAGTAAAGGATTTTGTATAGGTGGGGGGGGGTCAATGAGTTGGAAGGGGATACTGAATTTAATCAGGTCATCACTCACTCTCAGCAGATTAACCTTGACATAATCTCTGAATATCAAGCTATTGGTGGGTGCTTCTAGCTTCACTCATAAGGTGAACATGACTATCCTGTGGCATGATTAGACCAGGGAGAGATTTATAATTAGTAGGGAATACAGCTGCCCTACACTGGTAAAGGACAAGTCCAGGATTTTACCACCCCTTGTTGGGTAGTATACTAAATAGTCTAGAGAGTTTGTACTGCTGAAGTCCAGAAATCACTGGTCATGCACATTACAGGATGTATATGTCTCCCATTTAATAAAGGAATATTTGAAGTCCCTTTGGAGAATGGTGTTTGCCTTAATGCATATGGACTCCATACCAATTCGGTAGGAGTTATGAGCTGAGGAAGACATACATAGGGGCCCTATAGTTAGCCATGATATGATAAGGGACCTTATTAATGATAAGATGGACATGCAGGAGTTTCATATTTTTATCTTGTGTAAGTAGTCTGGAGTAAAGTGTTATTTTACCAATATGGAGACACCACCGCCATTAGTGCCTTTATGTAGTGCAGGGGACCTGAGTGTGGGGTAGGAATTGAAACCTTGCACTGATGGGGTGCTCTCAATGGTTGTGAACCTGATTTCTGTAACAATGTATATATAGATGTTTTCCAGGGTAAGGAGCGCTTACTGTATGTGTTGTGTTTGTGTGTGTGTGTGTGTGTGTGTGTGTGTTAAGTACTGATGTACAATATATTCATTGCCCAGTTTATGTACCTCTTATGGTACAGAATCATGCCAAGAATGCTGGTTGGTGTCCTACATTATACTTATGATTCGACTTGATCAGGCATAGTATTATTTATTTTATTTAATTTACATTTGTTTACCAAGGTAGTCCGACTGGGCATAACCCATTTTCAGCAGAAGCCCGGAGAGAAAAGCTCCAAATACAACAATGACAATATATGTAGGACATAGAACAGTTTAGATATACATATACTAAGTCAATACATAGAATAGTATGACAAAAATAATATGACAAAAAAGGTGTAGAAAGCAAGTCGGGGAAAAGTGAAAAAGATAAGAGGAGATATAATTAGTCTGAGATACAAAAAGGCTACAATTTCTTTTGATTTGCAATAAGGGTAGAAAGCAGAAAAGGGGAGAAATGAAAAGAAAAAGGGAAAAGTAAAAAGGCAAAGGTATAAAATGTTTACCTGTTTGATTACTGCTGGGGAAGAAAGAAATGATTTTGAACTCTTTAAGTGATATCTAGATTCAATTAGGAAATAAAAAGGGGATATTAGTATTTTAGTGGGTAAAAAAGCTATGATGTCACAGAAGTAAAATGGAAAGACAGGGGAAGTGGCTAGTTTTCACAGAGGGGTGTATTAAAATAATTGTGAACGGAAAAAAATCTTTATCTCAGAATTCAATGGTGGAATCAACAAAGGAAGAGCAAACACAGCTGTGACAATAAGCTGTCATGTTTTTTCATCAATGTGGGCCTCCAGTTCTAATACAGCACTTTGTTGTAAGCCTTTTTACCAGTTTGAAGAGCATTTATCTTTTATTCTCATTCTTGGTGTCAAGTGTTTTGGTTGTTCAAGTGACTCCTATCTCTGAATGATGGCAATTTTCTGTACTTATTTACATAATGTCATCTTCAAATGCTGCTTTTGATTAGGATAACCTGGACTCCAGAATGAAGCAATAATAGAAACTAGGTGTGGATCCCAACAAATCACCTCTTTCAGAATGTTCAAATGTTTAGATGTGTACAAAGAAAGAGATTTGGCTAACTGCAGAGTTCCATGGAGAATTGACAAAAATATCATTTTAACTTGTACTTGCTATGGGCAACTGCTTCTAATAAGAAATGTACAAGTTCCTGAGTTATAAAGCTACTCTAGATCCTGAATATGATCTTAGGAGGATGTTCTCTAGTCCACAGAACTCACCAGTTTTCATTGGGTACTGTCAAAAGCATATAAAATTACTTTATAGTTATTTACTGATTGATTGATTGAATGAATGATGTGTCTACATATTACAATTAGATAGACTGGACCAATGAGGCTTTTTTCAACTATGTCTTGTTATACAGCAAATCAGACTAATAAATGAATACAAATTGTCAGCCTTACACTATTGTATTATTATAAAGTTAACATATAGTACCACATGAAAGACAAAAGACATTAACATAAAATGATGCATAAATCAATAATGAAGTTCATGTGCATAGCAAAGGGAAGACAGAGGTCATCTTTCAATGACCTATACAGTGCATCTGTGAAAATGCTAATTAAAAGAGTCAAGGGGTATGTATGCTCATAGCACACACTCTTTTTTAATTTTTCAAAATCTTGTTGGGTTTCTAATAACACGATGGGAATGGACCCCATTCCTAAGTCAAAGTATGATTAAAGTTCATGAAATTAGTATTGTTTCAGTCTTTGATGTCAGCCAGAAGTGCTCTTTGCAGCACCCGCAATGTGCAGAGTAATGACTCCTGCAATTCATATGGATTTACATGTATTGGTGACATATCTAAATACGATTATAGATTCTTTTTTTTAAGACCCGTTGCTCCTATTATTATTGGAACTTTCTGGGTTTCTTTCTTCCACATTGCTCTCATTTCAGCCTGCAAATACTGATATTTTATGAATTAGTGTCTCTCTCTCTCTCTCTGTATGCAAGACACTGTAGTCACTGGGTGTAGCAATTTCAATGTTCAATACTACTTTTGTCTTCTTTTCATGGACAACTATATCTGGTTTTCTCGCATTTATCTTTTGAACTGTTGGTAATGGGTGATCCCATGTGATGTAGACTTCATCATTTTCTATGATGCTTTGCTTTCTTCTTTGCATAACAATTACACTATATTAAACCTCTTTTTCTTTCCCTTGTCCATATTTCTTCTTCAAATGTCTCCTGATCTTCCTGTTTCTCCTTACTTTGGGGACTTGTTCCATCATGCTGTGATGTAATCTGTGTTAGACGTTCTACATGGCAGGCATTCCATAACTTCAGCTTCTATTTTTTTAACTTTTACTTTACTAATCTTCTTTTCTACATTCCCTCTTTATGATATTATTTTTTATTGTGAAATTTTCCATATCTGGATGCTCTTTGTCTGTATTTCTCTTTGTATAGCTTTAGGGCTGCCTTTTTGTACTGATTAATTTGGCTTTTGACTTTGCATAAATATTGCACCATATCAAATATGTCTTTCTTTCCCATGTCCCTATTTCTTTTTTATACTTTTCAAAAATCTCTAGGTTTTGTTGTTTATATTTTTGCACTTCCCCAGATGCTTATTTTTTGAAACAACTCAAAGTTTCTTGGTCTATATAATGTTTTTCATACATTTGTTATATTAGTGAACACAAATTTGTATTTGAAGCTTCTGACGGTTCTTCTTGTGGAAGTATTTTTTCCTCTAATTTCTCTCTTAATCTTTTTGTATATCTTGTGTCTGGAAATTCTGGTCTTTTTGCATAATAGTAACAATCCATAATTTCTTTCCTATCCTCAATAGTCCACTCTATCATCTTTATGGCTGTACTTTAGTTTTTGTGAACTGCTACTTCCTTCTACAACATTGGGGCCATCCTCCCTCTGGGCCTGGCCTAGCCCCATTGTAGGAATGTTTCTGTATTTTGAGGATTCTACACTGTCATTTGTATCCAGTCCTGGCACCAGTGTGCCTATCAGGACTGAGTACTTTTTTTTCGAAGTCTTGTGCACCCAGCTATCTTTTTAAAATGTTTAGCTACTTCTGTCTATGATATATGCTATACAGTCTATATATCACTGTTGTCTTGGTAAAGTTTAGTGAAAAAACAGGGTCCACCTAGTGAAGATACTCACCAAAACTTGAGGATGAATTCAATTTCAGCAAAAGTGCTCTCCTTTGCTTGCTGACTTATTATGTAACCATTCAGACCCCAATCTCCAGTGTAGAATCCTCAGTGGTGACTAGGGATCACGTGGAGTGCTTGTCTACGGGGAAAGGGCATGGCCAATTGATTTCATCATGTAGATGCATACCTAATTATTACAAAGGCCCACTGCATGCCAAACCTTGGATGCCAGTAAGAATGAATGGGGATAATAGGATCTTCAAGAGACAGCCCCAATCCTCCTCATGAATGATGGTGATGTTTGCAATCTGCTAGTACTTACCCGTAGAGATTGAATGAGCTGTAGGGGTCTTGCACAAGGGGAATGAATGCACCAGCAGGAAATTAGATGATGAACCAAACAATATACAATAGTACCATACTCAAGATAATGCTGCCTAGGTAGGTTGGAATATATACTGCAGTTTATTTAGTGGTTAAAGCAACAAAAAAAGAACAAGTTAAATAACATTTCTAATTTAAGGAATAATGTAAGGAGCATATTCTTCTCACTGATTAAAATATATGACTCATTTACAACTCAGCAACTTAGCCACTACACTATGTTACAAGGTGAGAGTGATGTAGTAGTTGAATCTGAGTGGTATGTTTCAAACCCTGTTGCATACTGTATTCATTTAATATAACAATATTACATTTATATCTGCCCATGTTCTGTTACTGTTTTTGGACACTGATGTTATTATGGTACGCAGGTGACTGGAAAGTTATGTACTGTCCTGTCTGACAATTTCAGCTTAAATTTAAATAGTTTTAAAACTCATAACACTGCTATAAGCAGTTTTTAAAATACACCAGGCTTAAAGGTTAATGATGAATGTTCAGTACCAAGACATCACATAATTTTCTTCCATGGCAATGATACTATGGTATTGCTAATGAATGTGCATTTTTGAAACTGCATTCCTTCTTAGGTTAATTGAAATGTAGAGATTAGGATAACCTGGCTCTCTAATGATGTGTATATAGATGTTTTCCAGGGTAAGGAGTGCTAGCTGTATATGGTGTGTGTGTGTGTGTGTGTGTGTGTGTGTGTGTGTGTGTGTGTGTGTGTGTGTGTGTGTGTAAGTTCTGATATGCAGTATATTCAGTGCTTGATGGCCACAACAGAACAGCAGTGGAAGCAACCAAGAGTTTTAAAGCATGTAAAATACTTGGCTGAATTCATGCTGTTCTTCTGAGGTGACCACTGTCTGTGTAGCAGCCAGAAGTGTGTTAGAGCTTTCAAAGCTGTAACACATTTAGCACTCTTACACTTTTTTCTGTATCCATTATAGTATATGTGAACATGTTAAAATCCATGCACTAAAAAGAATTATGACTGGGTCTCTCTAATCATAACCTTATTTTTAATGTCTTCCTGATATTGATGTTAAGCTCTTGAGGTGAATTTCTTAACATCTGTGTCTCAACTAAATAAAAGCTGGTTATGATTACAGACATGATCATAATTTTCTGTATAATAATCTGGTAATTGACTTAGTTTTCTTAGCTTTCTGAATGTAAGTCCAAATAACATGCCACATTCATCAAATGTCTCTAAACATATTTCCTTGCTTTGCCTTTGCAATTTCTGACTTCTGTTTTTCAGTGTTCTGTTTTATTCTAATGTATCTCTTGTGAACATTACCTTTCCCCCTGGGAATCCACAAGAAATAGGCCTTGCCCAAATGGACATTCATAATTAACAAAAGCAATAAATTGTCCTCCTGAAATTTTTTTATTCCATTGAGGTCATTTAAAATTTCAGTCATGCCATGCCTCCCCCCCTTTTTATTCCAGTATATATGCAGTAGGTTCCTTTAATACAGTTCTTCATATAGCTTCTTTTTAATAACTTGTGCCTTTTCAAATGCCTGCCTTTATACTGTCACTAGTTTGTCACAGTTATTGTAGAACTGTATACAGTTTTCCACACTGGATCTTACAATCTGTTTATGAAGGGAAATAATGGCCATCTGAAATTTAACGTAAATGCCCCTTTCTCTACATCCTAGCATCTCCATGTGCATTTGCTGTTATTTTCATACAGCATACTTAGTTTACATCAGTCCATATGATCACTCCACATCCAATATTGTTCTATAGCCATCTCTACTTTGTTGCTCAGATATTTGCTTTTCCTGTAGATTCTGTTTCATATGAGCAGCTGTATATATATATATATATATATATATCTTCATACATAAATTGTTTGCTCCCTTTTTATGTTTTCTCTTCTTCTTAAGTAGAAGATTTGATAAAAAATCTTTTGAGTCATTCCTAAAAATATTTAGTCTTTCTTACAGGCCCTCTGCAGTGTCACTGATGAGCAGATTGAAAAAGAATAGACCTAGCATTTGTTTGCAAGCAAGTTTAGACACACACAAATAGTGAATGATTTATGGATCCAGTACCGATCTATGTAATACTGTAGTAACAAACAGCTATAAGAGGTATTAGCAATAACAATGGACCTTCAAGAGGTACTTACAATAGTTATTAAACATAGTAACAGATACAGATACTAAATGCAAGCATACCTCTCAACTGACCAGATTTTTGCCTCATGTTTTTGGTCTGTTCCTTATAAAATGTGTGGTTTTCTGGCAAATCGCATTGAGGAATGAAATTACTAAAGCATGACATACATTTGAGTTTCAGACGTCATATCCTTCAGAAAATACATACCAACACAAATCCTGCTATTCTAGCAACATTCTAAGTTTATAAGAGCAATGTTTAAAATCTGACCCTGTTTTTGTGCCTTTGCCCACACACACACACACACACACACACACACACACACACACACACACACACGCATTATTTTGGGGCTTTGTCCAGATTACTTGCTCTAAGTGGTTGAGAAGTTGAGAAGTACAAATACAGAACTTACACTTTTCCCAATGTCAAGTCTCCAAATTATCATACTAGTTTTTTAGCATTCTTCCTCCATGACAGCCTGTCTTGTGTAATCCACTTTTGTGTGGTAAACCTAGGTAATCCTTTATAAGCTTTTATTATTTTCTTCATATGATTATATAAAAGCAACACAACCTGCCACAATAAACTAAGTGGCACAGGAAGATGAAGTTAAGATGAGTTCCTGAGGAAATGTAGGAAGGGATGGAAAAGTCATTTTTTTAGATTGAACAAATGCTTTGTAAAAATCCTTAAGTAGTGGTTGCATTTAACTTCAGTGCAGCTATCATATCAGATGCTAAATAAAGAACAGAATTACAAGATGTTAAGTATGTGACTCTGTCTTATGATGTGAGCTGCAATTACTGAAAAGCATTTTGTCAAGTCTGGTTGCTGAAGATGAACTTAACAACAATGCAACATACTGAAAATGACATTTAGTGTTCTAAATCTAAATAATCTGCAGTTAAATCTTTAAGTACACATAGGAATCACGAATGGTCACTCTCGGGTAAGTGAAGCCCTTCGCAAGTCCCATAACTATACAGTGAATTATGAAGCTCATTGTAAAACCAGTAAAGTACTTTTGCAAGTCCTGCCTGCCTTCCCACATTCCTGTTGATATGTATGCATATATATTAACTCTGGGATCACTGTACCTTGAAGAAAATGGAATACTCCAAAATACCATGAGCTGTTAAGAAGTTACTTCCTAATATCTAAGGCTTGATTCCCTTACCTAGGCTGTGACTCTGAGTAAGACAATTAATCAGATAGTGCTCTTGGACAACTGGAAAATTTGGCTAGGCTCACCAATGGTCTCTGGAACTGCATACCTAGTAGGTATATATAAACCTATCAATCTTAGTATATATTCCTGTGTTTCCTATTTCAGTTAAGCATCACAACTGTGATCCTCAGACTTTCAACAGGAACCATATGCTATGAGTCTCTGCTCAAAAGTAATATTGAGTAAAGCCGAGGTCTACATTTGGTCTCAGGTTTCTGATCTTCTCTATCAAGAAATAATAGTATTCTAAGATGCTCATTGGATAGGCTATGTCTAATAAATCCAGCCAGAGATTTCTTGATTATTGTATATCCAGAACTGAGCCATTGTCCATTGCACAGATAGGATAAAGCACTGATTATAGTTCAACTGATCTGAGTCTGATTAACATCTCAGGTTCTTGACAGAGCTGGCAAAGGAGGATGTGTGTGCCCATCCTGGGGTGGGGGTTGGGTATGGGAACAGCAGGATTCATATACCCATAATCCCTCACAGGAAGGGCAGCAGCACAGCACACATCCTGTGAGTGGGACTTGGTGAGTCCCTGTGGTGAAGTGAGTAGCTTGCTCCACTCCTGGGATGAATAGGTGATTCAAATGTTTTCCTTGTCAGAATACAGGTGAGGGCACAAGAAGCCCTCATGGCTGTCTGTATGATGGCTTCTATGGATAATTCTCACATCCATACTGTACTGTGGTAACTCCCTAGCACAAGCAAACAAATGGGTTGAGTCCAACGTAGATGGAGGCTTGACAAGGAACAGGGTCAAGAATATTCTACAAAAACTGTTATATCCAGAATAATAGATTGATTTAACAAAAGGCTTATAAGCACTGAAAAGTGTCTTATTTCTATGATGTCTAATACCCAGTAGTCTTATATGATTTCATGATAATCACTTTTATACAAAAAATCATGTTTGTGCTACTTGTTATTCATGAGGTGCACCAAGGAAGGAAATGAATCAAAAATACCAGGGATAAAGTCCTCTTGGGTAGGAGCACTTCCTCTGTGATCCTTAATTGGAAGAAGATTCATGGTGCCATGTAGGATGACTGGCTGAATGGTCATGTATTAAAGCCACTGCCATCCACAATATAACACTGCAAACCAACAAGGCTTACATAGTGTCCACCAGGTAATCCTTGCTAAAATAATGAACCAGGCTTGCCAAGAAAGATATGCTAGCCAGTAAATAATTTCCAAATAAATATATTATAACAAAGAGTGAGAAGGTCATATAGCTGAAACACCTGATGCTCATAAGAGTCATTTGCATATATCCTATGTGCCTCTGGTACAGCCATATAGCTGAAACACTTGATGTTCATAAGGGTCATTTGCATATATCACATGTGCCTCTGGTACAGCCATATAGCTGAAACACTAGGTCGTTTGCATATATCTCATGTGCCTCTGGCACAGCCATATAGCTTAAACACCTGATGTTCATAAGGGTCATCTGCATATATCCCATGTGCCTCTGGTACATAAAAAGAAATAAGTCATGGGCATTCACAATCGCCATATAGCTGAAACACCTGATGCTCATAAGGGTCATTTGCATATATCCCATGTGCCTCTGGTACACTTCTCACTCTTTGTTTTAGTTTGTTAGTTGGGATATTTTGCAGTCACCCTAATGGTAACAGACATCAGCTGGGTATAACAGCCCTGTTTTTCTTATGCTTAGACAAACACACTGCTTGTGCTGTGCTGAAATGGTCATAACAAGTCTGAAATATGTATATCCACAGCTAGTGGGGTTTGGCTTGATTGGCCTGAAATTGTCCATTGAAATGACTTAGAAAGAAATAAGTCATGGGCATTCAGAACTGCCATATAGCTGAAACACTTGATGTTCATAAGGGTCATTTGCATATATTACATGTGCCTCTGGTATAAGAGGTTTGAGACGTCACTCAGTAGAAGTACTAGCTTGGCTGGAGTTTTCATTTAAATAAATATATTATAAGAACAACAAAACCATACAGCTTAAATGGTTTATCAAAAGGCTGGATTGTCTGTTGTATCATTCACACTCTGTGGGTTTTTATTAATATAACACTACAGACATTCGGAGTTCTGAAAGTATAGTGTCCTGTAATTTCTATGACACTGCATTATGGCAGGTAGAGCATATTCCGAAATTCAGGTAAGTCTTGATACCTCTTGCGTCTGGATTTGATCACAAAAAGGATATCAAACTGACATTTATATTTCCCATTTGCAAACTATTAATAGGCATGGTACTCAACACATATTCCTACTGCAGGAGCTCTACTAATGATAAAGTAATGTTGTACAACATCCTAATGGTATATTTGGTGCTTTATTTATTTATTTTGTCCTCTGTGGCCATTATGCCCCATGGACCACCATGAAGTTTATACAGAAACTGAACAATGTCTACTGAAAGTATAACATGTGCCTTAGCTGCCTGAAGGCTTCAGTGACAAAAATGATACATAAACCCATTTAGCAAGATGCCTAATGTTCTAGGCCAGCTGTCTGGTAGGTTGGGGCAGGAAAATTATTATTTAGCCAGATATGCATGGACAACTGAAAGAAATATGGGTCTATATCACTTCATCGAAACGGCAGAAGTTCAAACACCATATGTTCGAACTTCTAACCTCAAAGTGCAAAACCATCGAAGGCTTAGAACAGCGATTTTTTTCCCAGGGAAAAGAATCGCTGTTCCAAGAAACACACACACAACACAAGCACACCAAAAAAACAGCAATCCACAGACATGCACTTAAAATCCTACATCTAACCCTACACTAAACTGTACATACACTACGATCTATCCACTTACCTTAACCCAAACCCTAACCCTAAGGTCCATCACTATCGCACACTCACATGACCCGCGCCCTAACCCTAACTCACCTATCCTGCCCTAACCCTAAAGTCTGTCACTATCGCACACCCACCTCACCCACGCCCTAACCCTAACTCACCTAATCCTGCCCTAACCCTAATGTCCACACAAACGCACACTTACCTGAACCCGACCCATAACTTTTCACCACAGTGCTGAAAATTGCGAAGCCACAGAAACGAACCACTGAATTTTTTCCCTGGGAAAGAATTCTGTGTTCCGCGGCTTCATGATAATCAGTTTTCGAATTTCACAGTTCAAACATATGGTGTTCGAACTGCTGAAGATTCGACGAACTGATAGGAACCCAAGAAATATCCCTTGCAGCTAAATCTTTAGAGAACAACCACATCTTTATGGATATAGCATATCATATATGTCTTATTTCTAGCTAGAGAGTATCCAAAATTTACATGTATGTATAAAGACATTGAATGATACTAACAAATGGAAGAAGACTTGGAGTATGTCAGGGATTTTCCTATTTCCCTTAGACAATGTTTGGAAATTTCTTTGATAAACCAACCAGTATTCCATCTCCTGGTATATCTGCAGCATCCATTAAACATAGGGAAGGTGAGGAGCAATTGGATGAGATGGACTTAGAGAATACAGTAGGATATACGTCTAGGAATGTGATTCCTAGGGTTAGATGCAGGCTTCGGGCACTCAGAAGATAATCTCCTGAACCATGTGGACAAAGTAAGAAGTGTGAAGGAAGAAAAAAACACTGCTTTTTCTTCTTTTTGACAGGGATACTTGACAGTAGACATTTCCAGTGCAGGTTGTAAACTTAGCAGGTATGAAATCAATTATGCCAATGTCAGCTTGGCAAAGGTATTGTTATACATATCCTTAACTTGTCTTATTTGACTATTGCCACTGTGCTCTTTACTTAGTAGGTTCAGTTTCTTTCACTTCTCACTCTGAGTATGATAGGAACTCTTTTTGAAGCATGAATTACAGGTATTGCCTTAGGACAAATCTTAAGGTGATAAAACCAAAGTACAAATCTGGGAAAAAAAACAGTCAAAAAAAAAAGAATCAGAGGCGAGGTCAAACACATGGAAAGTTTAATACGCACTTTCATCCCAGTAGTGTCCAGGGACTCCTTCAGATGATACTACAAGAGCAAAAGTATATCTATTTTTTAAAACCAGCACTAGTCACATGACTAAATGGATCATATCAGAATTACTGATCGATTGCAACAATAAAACTGATCGATTACATCAATAAGACCAAAAAATGATAAATTACCACTGAAATTGTTAAAAATGTATGTCTGTTAAATATCTTCGTGGTATCCCCGAAGTCTCAAAACAACCCACTAAACAAGTGAAATAAACAGCCTTAGTGGGGCCGGACCAGCTTGAACGTCACACTGATGGGGGAAGGGATGTGAATTTAACATGTGCACCAATAACACTTTGTTTTACAGCAGAATAAACCACTCCCTTGCCTGATAAAAAGTATATATATATATATATATATATATATATATATATATATATATATATATATATATATATATATATATATATATATATATATATATATATATATATATATATATATATATATATATATATATATATATATATAAATGTATATATATATATAGATATATGTATATATATATATATATATACACACACATATATATATATATTTAGAAAGCTTGTGAGGAAACTATTACTCTAGTTTTGTTTTACTTGGATCATTTGTCTGTGTACTTAATAAAGGATTTTCGACTGGAAACAGACTGCCTGTCTTGCTTGGATTACTTTCGTATACTTAGTAATTCTGTACAATTATATATTTTTTATTATTTATTTATTTATTTTTTTTACTTAAGACGAGTTTAAGTACGCTACTTCTACTACTTTTCATATCACTTTATCATACATGTGCTCTCTCATCCTATCCTGCAACCTACGTGTGGTCATCCCAATGCATCAACACCTAAATCATACTTGGGATAGCAGATGTTGTGCTATCCCAAGTATGATTTAGGTGTTGATGTACAGTCACCCATAGGCATACATCCTTGTCAAGCATGTAATTATTGCCACTTGATTGATAGTGGAGCCAGTTTTGAACACCCAGATACGGGGAGAAAGATGTGTTTTAAAGCCAGTGCAAATTGCAATACAATGAACCTTGTTTATTTAGCTTACTGTATACTCTGTCACTCTTTTTATATTGGGATGACCACACTTAGGCTGCAGGATAGAATGAGAGAGCACATGTATGATATCTCTAGGAAAGCTGAGACCAATGCTCTATACAAACATGTTATGATGTTAGGCTCCTTGCATACCTTTAAGTTTATGGTCATAGAAGTTGTTAGAGTGGGCAATGGGGGGGGGGCTCTAAAAGGAACAAGGTAGAGAGTAAAAAACTTGACTGGATAATAAGGATGAGGGCAAATATGGGAAAGGGTCTAAATGATAAGATCTCCATTAGACCCACTCTGGTTAATAGACCTTTAGCTAGGTAGGATATTTTGTTCTATTTGTTTATACATATGTTAGTGTTCTTAATGGTGTTGAAGTACAGTTTTTTAATCTGTTCTATGTCTTTAAAAAATTTTTAATTAGTTCTGATCTATGATTGGCTGTTATCTATTTAAAAGTATTACAGTTATGCAATTTGTTTGTCTGATGAAGCGGCTTTGGCTGCAAAAGCACTCACCTACGTGTTTTGGAATAAATACTTTTGAATTTTAGTGCTGTGTTCCGTTGACTCCTTTGCTTTTATTCTTTGTATCTTCAAACCATATTTTAACTATAATATAATAAATACATACAAAATTCAAAAAAGTCATACACATACAAGTCAATGCAAAATAAAAATAAAACATAAAATGAAGTTAAAATTCATCAGTCATGTTGTGGCCATAAATAATTTAAGATAAAAAAAGACAGAATAATTCTGACCCTTCACCTCAGGTTATCTTACACATCATAAAATAACAAGTCAAATCCACATCTCAAATTTCCATGAACCTAAGCTATAATAATCCATTTAAAATAATCCTGTCATTTAAACAATGTGGATATACAGCATTTAAATTGATTTGCCAATACAATACTTTAGTTTCTATTATTGTTCCTGAGTGTCCACGTCTTTCAAAGATGTATATTTTTTCAATCTTTACACATATGAGTCAAAATCATAGCTTGGTCAAAACTCTATCCTTTTGTGCAATTGGTCAATTCAGACAATGGGGTGACCTGTCTTAATACTGAAGCATATTTACTCACTCTGTCATTCCAAACACTGTCTCTAATATTATAGACCAATTGTTCAGGGTAATTCATTTCAAGAAACATGCTACTCAATCTATCAGCTTCAATCAAATAAACAGAATTATCAGATATTAATCTAGATAATCTCATAAATTGACCTTTTACCAAGTTATTCTTTTGCCAATATGGATGATGGCTAGTGAAATGTAAATATGCATTAGAAAAGGTGGATTTACGATAGATAGCTGACTCATAAGTATAATCAGCTAAGTTTTTATAGATACCAATATCCAAGTAATTTATAGACTGTCCATCAATTTCATAAGTACATTTTTAAAAAAAAATTTCTACTGTTAATGTAAGAAATGAAGTCATCAAGAGCCTCAATCCACTTGTCCAAAAAATTTGTATATCTTCAAGGAACTTAAGATATAATAAAATATGTTCTCAGAAGCCCTACATTTCAACAAACTGTTGTTCCCAGTACCATAAAACAATTTTGGTGAAGACGGGTACTGATGCCATCCCCATAGCAACACCTTTGATCTGCTTAAAATATTTGTGGTCACAAAATACAAAATTGTTCAAAAGGACCACCTCCATAAACTCCAGAATTATACTGATATCCTGATTAGTAAAATCTGAACCTAAAATTAATGCTTCCTGTGAGAGTTTGGCAAAGTGATTAAGGTGTTTACCTTAAAAATACAAGGTGCAGGGTTTGATTCTCACATGTGGTTATTGGCTAGGCTTAAAATAGCTCACAAGGGCAGTTAGTCTAGTACTAAACTATGAACTATGAACTGAAACCATTTGAAGCCCAAGACATGGGGAATAACCAAAAATAAGTCCTTGACATCTGTAGGCACAACTCTGACTTGTTCAACAAATTTAGTAGCTGCTATTTTCCTCAAACAATGCCAAGAATCATTCAACACATAACATTTATCATTAAAAAAAGTTTAGAATTTGTTGTTCACCCATTTGGTAAGGGGTTCAGTTTTAGATTTAGTGATCAAAACAATTGGTCTAAGATGGGGGAGGGTCTAAAGCATCCTTGGATGTATTTGGGATACCAAAAATGGCCGGAATAACATCCGTACTAAAAGGGTAATCAATCAGTTTTATTGTTGCAATCGATCAGTAATTCTGATTTGATCTATTTAGTCATCTGGACTAGTGCTAGCTTTATAAACAAGTGTACTTTTGGCTGTAGTATCATCTGAATGCTATTGGGACAAGATCACTTCTTTACATTTTACAAATTTTAATACGATGTTTATTTTGCAGGGAACTCAACTTTTCACACACCCCAACTAATATAATCACTTCCACAGCCACACTCTAAAAATGACACTTATGATTCCATGAGAATGATTTTCATTGGAAATGCAGGCATTGTTAGGGAATCAAGTCTTGGGGATCAAAGGTCATAAAATTCTCTTTAGCCATCTTATGCTTTTGTACTTGCAGTGGATTGCTAATCACAGAAACATTGTTGCTTTTGACTGATCCATCATCATTATTGTCAAAAGCATCCATTTAGCATTAAAATCATGTATTCTGGCATCACAACTATTATTTGATGTCTTCTCTGCTACACAAACTAAATTACTGCTTAAACATTTGTGCTAGATACCACTATGAACATTATACATAACTGTGCAATTGATTTGATGTGTTGCCTTCTCAACATTATCTGATTCATTTATCCAACTCATCATTGTGCTGTAAGCACTGTTTCTTGTTAAAAATATACAGCATGGATTGTTTTAATCCTTTCAAATCATTCTCATACATTATGACCCAAGATATTACTTTGCTTTAAATTAAAGTCACATAACATGAAACAATAAATTGTGCTTTTTAAACTCGGAAACACAGTCTCTTATCACACAATAAGACAAAAGTAAGCATGAAGATGTAAAGACAAGAGCAGCTTGTGTTTAACATTCAGAGGTCTGAATGTTGATTCAGACAGAATATTGCATTCAGCCTTAATGTCTAACTTAAGATACATCTCAAATCATCTGTTTTTCTGCCCAGAAAGTAACTTTACTTTCATTAACATCTCCCTAATGACTTGAACTGCATTAACATCATCATTAATAATCAGTCTTCCTATCCAGCAATTAACTTTTCTATGGCTAGCAAACTGAACGACATTCATAGTATCAGTTAGTTTCCATTAATACTAGTATTGTTTATGTATTCACAGCATTTACTGCATGTCTTTCTAGGGTTTCAATAACAACGCCTGCTTTGCTTTGCTTGTTGGTTTGTACAGCATTTATATTTTGCTGCAACACTGTTTAAATTTTTACAAACCATTACAAAATGGCCATAAACTCCACAAAGCCTACAAATAATAGCAAAAACTTTGCAGCATGCTGTCTCATGCCTGAAGCTATAATGTTTGCATTTGGTGGGGTTTCTGACTGCTTTTAGGTTTCTAGATGCCATCCTAACTTCCATGCAGATGTCAGCACTTTCAGATTTGTTTTTATTATTTAAAAAAAGTTAATCAAAGCTCACACTAGAACACTCCTCCTCCCACAAAGTGGTAATTTGTGATTCAATGACATGTTAGCTTTGATGAAGTAAGACCTCATTATCAGCTAATCTGCATGTCTCTGAACTGCAATAATGCTGATCTGCACATTGTGGTAGTGAACTTCTGCTTGTTTAGGCATTAGCATTTCCCCCAGTCACTCTCCCAAACACACAATTATACATTCAAACACAAACACTTATACATATACTACAATCTCTATATATGTCAACCTGACTTGTCTTCTAACCTCTGATCAGCCTCAACCCCAACTTCTGTAATACTTTACGTGCTGTTATAGCACACTTTACTCAGTTGCCCTGGTGGCTAGTGTGTCCTCCCATCCCTGACCCTCATTATAGATTATGTGCCATCATTACATATTTGTAGAATCCCTGGTGACTAGTGTTTCACCCCCTCCTCCTGATCCCCTTAATGATGTTTGTGCTATGAAGGCACTTAAGTAAAAAAGTCATCTCTGGTGGCTAGTGATTTCCCCCTGCCCCCTATCCCTATAGTGATGTCAATGTCATGAAGGCACTTAAGTAAAAATTCATCCCTGGTGCCTAGTGATCCCCCCAGCCCCCAATCCTTATAGTGATGTCAGTGTCATGAAGGCACTTAAGTAAACAGTCATTCTAGATGTCTCAAGATTCTCCTCACCCCCAATCTCTGTACAGATGTTAATGCCATGAAGGTACTTAAGTAAATAGTCATCCCTGATGTCTAGTGATTCTGCCACCCCTGATCCCCATAGTGATGTCAATGCCATGAATGCACTTAGTTAATAGTCATCCCTGGTGTCTAGTGGTTCCCCACCTCCTGACCCTCCCCTGAAACCCAGACCATGGTCATGGTAGGTAGCTCAACATAGCCTTTGGACTTGTTCAATACTGTGATATGGAAGGGCCAGTCATGCTAATCTACATGGCCAAGTAATTTCTTGAATCACTTGACATATAGATGTCTTCCTGGAGGCACTAACAGATGGAGAAGCACATGGTAAATTAGCATATGACTCTCCCCAGACTGCCTCATTAGCATTCAGCATGGCCATAGGGTCAGCCCTAAGTGGTGTTGCATGTCTTCATGTTACAGCACCATGCAGCACCACTTTAGGGCAGTTGCTGAATAGGAAAGAGATACAGCAATGTGTACATGGGGGTGTACGTCACAGTACCTTTGTGAATTTCCCCTTTAATCTTCATCCTGACCTGTTACAAAAAGCATTTATTTTATATACATTTAGCTCTTATGTTAAATTATTGAGCAGTTCTCTTACTATAATCACATTGACGGCTTTGTCAAGTGTCAAATCTGATTACTTTAACAGTCTGCATCTGACCTGATTATTGCTGATTACACACTCAATTCTATCCCTGATAATAAAAACATTCAATTTATGAAACTGACAGTCTTGCTTCCTACTTTTAACATCAGTCACGTAATTTTGGACCACTTAAAACTCTTTTTTGACTCATAACATGATTTAAATTTACATTTAAGTACAAAATCTCTCATTGCCCTCTTCTTCTGAAAGTTTAAAATTCTTGCCTACTTTGACTGTAACCTGAAGGAGCATGACTTACTGAATGGTACATTGAATGTGTTCCAGTTTGTCAGCAATTACACTAGCAGTAAAAAGTAGCTCAAAACATTGAATCTTTAGTGTCCAGTTTTCAGAAATATTTTTTCATGTAAGGTTAAAGCTGCTGGCTGTTGTAGAGAAGTCAGCTCAAACGAAAAACTGAAGAAAATAGTGGGTAAAACATTCTAATGAACTAATGACATGCAAATGAAATAAAATAATTGTGAAAGCAAGACTTTAGCAGTAAATATTAAAAATAATTTTCTATTAAACACTGAAAAACTGTGAAAGTGTTTTGATTCTTTCTCAAATTATAATAAAATGTATGTGGCTCTACCTGAACACACATGAACGAGGGTGCACAGGCATTCTACTTCAGATCAAAACATATAACCTCTGGTATGAAACTGAGTAAAACAACTGTCAAAAACTAATTTATTCTGAAAGCATGTTGTAGCAACCAATGCATTCTGACACCATGTTTTATATGTCAATTAAAATGTTTTTTTTTTCTAAAGGTACAGTACAACTAAGAAGAGGTGTTAACACAGGTCTAGACTCCACTACAGTTTACTACAGAATAAAGAATTAGTAGGATCATGTGATATGCATCTCCACTATGCTAAGCACCCTTAAAAAAGAATAATGTAATTAATATAATTTCACCTACTACCATATAGGACAATATCCAAGTAATTTCAGCAGAGCATGGTTCTTAACAGTCATAATATCCCACCAGAAAGAAAACAACAAAAGCATCCATTGCTCGCTTGATGGCCAAGCATTATATTCCAAACACAAAGTATAATGTTTTCACATTGGATACCTTCTTGCTAAGAACATTCATCAGATATTTTCTTCTTAATCCACGTATGACAGTGCACCCCCCCCCCACACACACACACACAGACTTCCGAGAAATCCATTTTCATGACAGTCTTGTTTGAAATTAAGTACGTCAATGACTCACTATACCACCTTCAATAAAGATAGCAGAGCAGAATACCCTTTTCCATATTCTGAGTATATCTGACATGATTAAAGGACTGTGGCCTAGTCAGATCTGTGAGATGGTACTGAGGATGACAAACTGTTGTATAAGCCTCAGGTAATATCAGGTCAGAGCCAGTAAGGCCTATAACTGGGTTATGATCACTGACAGTAGACATCCCTAATGCTCGCTGATTCCATTCACCCCCAATCTTTGTAGAGATGTCAGTGCAATGAAGACACTTAAACAGTTGTTCTTGATTTTTAGTGATTCCCCTAAGGGGGGATTCAGCCTGTCCTTCCTAAGGTTTGAGTACTACCTAAACCTAAAGGAAATTGAACAGCCAAGCCTAACTGTAAATGATGATGTCATTTAGGCAAAAAATTGCACAATACCTTTGTTGCACCAACAGCTTCTCCATCAGTCACTGAAGTGTTGCAGGGGCCTATGCAACCTGTAAGGGCAGCATTGTATTTAAAAAATTCCATCTATTGTAAAAAAAAGCCATATTTTGCTTTGCTCTCTGTGAGGTGATTTGCTGACCCCATCATTAAGCTCAGAATCAAGAGGTACCAGGCAGACACCAGCATCTCAAACAGTTAACTGACCATTGCAATTGTGTAGATGTTGAACTAGGAAATGTGGTCTTGCTGCCTAATATCAGTACAAAATCAAATTTTCAGCTGACAATGGTATCAACACAATGGATCTAATGCAGTAGATGTGGAGTTCTTCAATTATAAGACAAAGCAAGCTTTTTTTATACTTCAGTGGCAACATTGTCACATCTTCCTCAGGGATTCTGTATGTTTAGACCTTCACTCTTTTTCCTTGTTGTGACTCATTATCATGGCAAATCGCTTTACTTTGTTCTTACAAAGAGAAAACTGCAGCTTTATCTTGTTTAATAAATGCTGTCACCTCTTCCATTGAATAATAGCCTGGGTGTCTACTATCTCCTCCTGTTTCAGGAGTGGGTCCCACAGACTGTTCCAGGTTGCAAGCAGCCATTAACTTTTCTGTAGGAGACCAGAGTTTTTGGGCATTGACACGTTACATTTGTTACTGCTTCTTTTTGTCAACATGGGCCATCTTGTAGTTTGTTGGTTTTATCTTTCCTATACATAATAAGGGTTTACTAAACCCCTGACCCTTGCATCCCTTCAGAAATGTCAGCACTGCTGAGCCTTAGTCATATGCACATTTACTAAAGATAGCACAGTTTTGCACCTTACTGCATATTGGTCAAATGCTTTAGTATACTATGGTGAAGAGATTTTTCCTCTTCCAAGATTTCTTTCGACATATAATAATCAGTTAAGGGAAATCCCACAGAAGACTACAATATAAAGTGAGTGTCAAACAGGACACATACAAATAGCTGTTTCCACAATTTCCCTTCTCGATCCCTTATGTTAAGTAAAGTCACCTTTAATGTTTTGAACCAGTCATCAAGCTATATGTTTACCCTGTACCATCTGGCAGAAGGACACTATTAATTCAGAAATAAACCAGTGCCCTGATCAGTCAGTATTACACTGGGTGTTCTCACCCAATATACAATAAAAGCAGCTGCCTAGAAATAGCTTTGGCAATGAGAAAACTGCAGGATAGATGTTGGCATACTGTATGACTACTAAAATGCATTGTTGCAAATGGCGTCCTGTTGAAATGTCAGCACTCAAAATGCAGCCTCATGCTAAAAAAGTCCAAAAATTCCAGAGAACAGCAAATCTTGGACATTGTTCTTCTTTTTTTAAATGTCTTTTTAGGAGGGGGCAAGCCCCACCCTGCACCCCTCCCCCCAGTGTGGGGAGCAAACTCTCACACACTCCTAACTTATATATACTAAGTCCAAAATAGCCATACCTTGGAGAAAAGGGAATATTCTGAAAAAAATTTCTTTCTCAGACTTATATATATATGCAAGCCCATTTTTTGGGCCATTCAGTTTCCATGCATCGGGACTCACTCTAGCAGGTCCCAACATTTCAAATGGTTACCGATACCGTCTAATCAACTTAGGTGCAGGTCTTAACAAGTCCACCACTAGCCCCTCAAAAAAGTTTCTATTATGAGTACAGATACTATCAATAATATATGCTAATAATAATAATAATAATAATAATAATATAATAATAATATGCTAGATAATAGCACTCTGCCAAAATAATAATAATACTTTTAATAATAATATAATAATAATAATAATAATAATAATAATAATAATAATATGCTAAATAATAGCACCCTGCAAAATTTTTAATAAGTAAGCTGACACTCTAGGCAGACCATCCAAGTGCTCCGGATTATGCATAACGCTCCACATTTAATGAAGAGCGAAGCCACTGTTCTGCTGTTCTGCACCGAACAGCTGTGGCTCCGCTACAAAGCTTTTGATTGGTTTGTATACCGCAATTACTGCCAATCGGCATTGCGGTATACAAACCAATGCATAGCTCTGCTACCCTTCTGCGTTGGCTGTGCTCTGCAGTTTTTGATTGGCTCGTAGACCGCATTTATGACCAATCGCGAACTCGGTCTACGAGCCAATCAATTAGATAGTCTGAGGAGGTCGGGAGCCAATGAGAGCTCCAAAATACAAGCCAATCATGTTCCTGGAAGCCTTTTCACACCAGAATAATGGCTTGAAAAAGGCTTCCAGGAATCAGAGATTTTACTTTGACCGACTGCTGATTACATAAAAAGTTTGGCTGGAAGAAGGAAGGAAGGAGTGGCTGGCTGCAGACGAAGACATCGCGGGAGTCGGACTCGAAAGTTAGCCTGCCAGGATGGAGAGGTGACTCGGTCGGTAAGAGGAGTGTGTTTGCTGAGGATTTTCTTTCTGCTATGTTGCTCTGCAACCGAGTTGGAATATCAACTTTGTGCCATGGTGGTTATAGTGGATTATTTGTGACAGTGCTGCCTTGGATTGTATTGCTAAAGTGGTACCGTGGTGTGTATAGGCAGAGCAGAGGTAAGTGTTTTAGGCTCTTAGCTGTAATGGTTGAACTTGAAAATATTTCCCTTTAGAAGTGGTATGCTAATACAGATCCTGTTATTTTAGCAACTTTCTAAGTCTGTAAGTATTAATATTTAGTCTCAGTGTTTTGTGTCCCTAGTATGTCTCTGAAGTGATAGTAATTTTGTATGCCTAAACAGATTCTGTTATTCTAGCATCTTTCTAAGTTTAAAACAGCAGTATTTAAAGTGTCTGTTTCTACTGCTTGTCCCCCTAGTATGTCCATTTTTTTTTTTTTTTGGGGGGGGGGGAGAAACTGTATGCCAAGACAGGTCCTTGTTCTAGCAACTTTATAGGTTTATAAGAGCAGTTTTTAAAGTGGTTGTATGTTTCTGCTGCTTGTCCCCTAGTATGTCTCTGAAAGTAATTGCCTTTTATTTTGAGCAACTGTATAACAAGACAGGTCCTGTTCTAGCAACTTTCTAGGTTTATAAGAGCAGTTTTTAAAGTAGTTGTATGTTTCTGCCGCTTGACCCCTAGTACGTCTCTGAAAGTAATTGCCTTTTTTTGAGAAATTGTATGCCAAGACAGGTCCTGTTCTAGCAACTTTCTAGGTTTATAAGAGCAGTTTTTAAAGTGTTTGTATGTTTCTGCTGCTTGTCCCCCTAGTACGTCTCTGAAAGTAATCGCCTTTTATTTTTTTTGAGAAACTGTATGCCAAGACTGGTCCTGTTCTAGCAACTTTCTAGGTTTATAAGAGCAATATTTAAAGTGTTTGTATGTTTCTGCAGCTTGTCCCCCTAGTACATCTCTGAAAGTAATTGCCATTTATTTTGAGCCACTGTATGCCAAGACAGGTCCTGTTCTAGCAACTTTCTAGGTTTATAAGAGCAATATTTAAAGTGTTTGTTTCTGCTGCTTGTCCCCCTAGTGTGTCTCTGAAATTAATTGCCTTTTTTCTGAGAAACTGTATGCCAAGACAGGTTCTGTTCTAGCAACTTTCTAGGTTTATAAGAGCAGTTTTTAAAGTAGTTGTATGTTTCTGCTGCTTGTCCCCCTAGTACGTCTCTGAAAGTAATTGCCTTTTTTTTTTGAGAAACTGTATGCCAAGACTGGTCCTCTTCTAGAAACTTTCTAGGTTTATAAGATCAATATTTCTAAGGTTTTAAGAGGAATATTCTAGCAATATTTAAGTTTATAAGAGCAATATTCTAGCAATATTTGTAAGGATATAAGAGCAATAATCTAGCAACATTTCTAAGCTTATAAGAGCAATATTTCTATGGTTATAAGAGCAATATTTAAAGTCTCTGTGCTGCTTGTCCCTCTTATGTTGGGCTTTGTCCAGTTTTCTTGCACTAAGAGCAAACAAAAACAACAACCTGAACAACATCTTCAGACCTTTCGGAGCGAGACCTCCTATTCTCGTGGGGGGAGACAAGGAACCAAACGTGTCCATGAGGCACAAGGACAATATCAGAGAGACTATTATCCGCAGTGGGGGTATAAACCAGGTACAAAATCTAACTATACCTCCATTTACTAATAATTATATAATTAATCTTTCTGGACATGTTTTTACAGACTATGAATATTCAGTTCTTAATCGAGGTTTAAAATTTGTTCCCACGGTAGTGCCTCATATTCATGACATTAAATGTGATGTATTTAGGTTTAGCAGAAAATTGCATTTAAAGTATTTTAAAGTATTTTTTTAGGAATACTTCTGTAGAGAATGAATCTATAGATAATGTTGACAATATAAGTAATTCTGATGATAGTTTTGTTACTTGTGAATCAGACTCTTCTTTTAATGCCTATTGTAGGTTGGATACCAGCAATGTATATGTTAAAAGTATGTTTATGCCTCTTTATTCTAATGAAGAAGTTATGCATTTTTCAAATATGTTAAATTTTGTACTTCAGGATGCCTTTATAAAATTTAAGAAAACCAGAGGGTTTATTGAATATAGCCTATCTAAGATGGAAAGAAAAGCTCTTAAAATACTAAGTAAAATGGATAATGTTATATTCAAACCCTCAGACAAGGGAAATAAATTAATCATAATGCATTATACTCAGTATTTCTCTATGTGCATGGAACATTTAAATGATAGTCAAACTTATAAAATTATAGATATGTCAGTATATGCTCAAGCTTTGGAAAAATACTAAGAACTATTATCCAGAGGTAATAGACTTGGATATTTCACAGACTCAGACATTAAGAATAAATTTAATATAAGAGATAACAAAATGGCACATTTTTACTGCCTCCTGAAGGTGCATAAAGACTTGAATAAACCACCGGGAAGGTGGCTGGTTGTGATTATGTCACACATGCCTTAGGTGTTTTTTTACATCATTATTTGAGACCTGTAGTATTTAAACTTCCTTCTTTTATTAGAGATGTATTTGATTTCATACACAAAATTAGTGACATAGAATGGAATAGTGATATGCATTTTTTTACAATAGATGTTAAGAGCTTATATACTAGTATAAGTCACACCTTTGGTTTAGAAGCAGTTCAATTTTTTCTTGGAACTTCTCCAGTTACAGAATACATTGTAGATCTTATTCATTTTTGTCTCACCAATATTTTTTTTTGAGTTTAATAATACTCTGTTTAGACAGAAACAGGGTACAGCCATGGGGGCTGCTTTTGCCCCCATGTATGCTAATCTCAGTATGGGACTTTTTGAATTAGAATATATTTATAAAAGTTCATTTTTTTGCCAGCATGTTATTGAATATTTCCGTTACATTGATGATTTGATTTTTATTGTACAGGGTGGGGATGATTTGGTTGAACAATTTGTTCAATCTTTACATATTAACATATTTCATTTACAATTTGATGGATTAATAGTAGGAAAATGTATTCCTTTTCTGGATACAGAATTAAGTATAATAGCTGGAACTACTTTACATACTACAGTTCATAGAAAGTTTGATCAAGGTACGAATTTTGTACATAGGGATAGTTGTCATCCCATACATACTTTAGAAGCACTACCTTATGGTGAGATGCTGAGGGTATCTAGATTATGTAATAGCATTAGAGATTTACAAAGAGAATTACAAATAACTGTAGATATGTTTGAGAATAGGGGCTATGATAGAAATTTAATAGAGAGAAGTTGGAAGAGGTTATGTTATGGCACCACTGTAAATAATATACAATGTAATTCATATAGTGGGGTCCCACATAAAATAGCTCCAAAAGAATCTTCAGAATCTATTTATGTTGTTTCTACATTTGGGTGTTTTAGATTTAAAATTTCTCAAGTAGTTAAATATTTTTAGAACTATTTGAGTTCCTTGAAAAATGTTTCTTCTTGGTTAAATGCTAAATCAGGCATCTCTTACAGAAGGGGTAGAAATATACACAATTTTATTGTTAAAGGAAAGTTCAATCCTCCAGATATTAGAGTAAATTTAACTACATTAACATTAGGCACTTCTTGTTGCAAAAAATGCAAGGCTTGCAAATATGTAATAAATAAATTTGATTACATTAATAATATTCCATTTGATACATGGTGCACTTTTACGTGTAACACAGAAGGAGTTATATATGCACTTAAATGCCCGTGCAATTTGTTTTATATTGGAGAAACTAAAAGGGCCTTTAAGGTCAGAATGTTAGAGCATGTTAGAGATATAAATAATAAGAAACAAGAAAGTTCTATAGCTGCCCATTTTGAATGCTTCCACTATAGTAATAGTGAAGGTTTACAGGGCACTGTTTTAGAGAAAATTAAAGTGTCAGTATTTGATGAAGGTTTTTTAAAAAAACGGCTTTTGGCTAAAGAGTCTTTATATATTCTTAAATTTAATACTTTGTATCCATATGGTCTTAATGAAGAGCTTAATTGGAAATATCTGATTTAATTGTGTAATTAATTAATTGTTTGATTGAACACACTATATGAAGCAAGTTTTTCTGATGTCTTTTTATTCCTTGAAGGCTTGTGTGGAGAGCCGAGACGTTAGAGCTGTAATTTTAATAAATATTTGTGGTATCACTGGCCGGTTGTTTTTGTTTGCAGTTTGGTCCGTGGTTTTTACTTTTCATGCACTAAGAGGTTGAGAAGTATATCCAGATGGATGTCAAAAGTGAGTTATAGTAATGGGATGCTTTAACGTATCCAGTTTTGTTTTTGGTAGAACTTTGTGTAACTTGATGTTGAATTCTTTGTCTTAAATGGCACATTCTTGTAAAAGCGCAGAGGGCCCTGGTTTTAAGTACCTTTTTAGGCATATTTGCCAGGCCCCCACCTTGCTGTAGGACAGGGGCAGAACACATCTAAAGTGGTATATGTAAAATGCAAGTAGTATTGTCATGATGTGTGTTGCAACTGCCTTTGTTAAGCTGGATGTGTTTATCCTTGGCATGGATGTTGAGATAATCAAGGGTGCTTTGAGTACTGAATGTCATGAAAGTCACTCTTCCCTTCTGCAACACTGGTTAGGTGGGCAAGTGAGCACCAGAGGATTGAAAGTGTCATCGAAGCAAGGAAGTGAAGCATGCAGGCCTTTATAGTAAACAAAAGGAGCAGAGATCAGCAAGAGAAGAGGGTGCAAAGTCAGGAAACGTCCGGTGATATGGGTAGGTTATGGCCCTATTGTCTTGTATTTTTGCTATTGAGGACATTTCCTAATTTTCCTTTCTATACTGTAGCCCCATTTGTTTCATTGTTTAACACCACTGTTTTACAAACCTGCTAGGTACAGACTACCCAGATTACAGTGAGGACAGGGATGTAGATATAGGTCGCACCCCAAAGAAGAGAAGATACACAATTTTTCAGCCAAGTTGGGCAAGTGCCTTTGACTGGCTTTCTGCAAGACTTGTAACACGGATTTCACAATCCATCACGGGGGCCGACATGATCTGCAAAGACATGCTAACAGTGAGAAACACAGGCAGAATTGCAAGCATGCAGCTGGAAGATCTATGGTGGATTTCTTTGGACCTCAGAGTTTAACAAGTGCAAAGGTGGTTGAGGCAGAGGTTGGTTTTGAGTCTCTCCTTGCTAAACACAACTTATCATTTGTAGCAGGAGAACACATCCTGAAATTTATGAAGAAGTGTGGAGAGGATCAAGATGTTCTCCGTAAAATGACATGTGGAGCGACGAAGGCATCATGCATTGCACAGGATGTTCTGGGGCCTCATTACCAGAGTGATGCTGCAGCAGCTTGCCAGAAATCACCATTCTGTGTGTATATGGACCAAAGCACAGACATGGGAGATGACAAACTATTAGTCATCCTTGTTGGTTACCTTGATGAAAAGGCAAGCAAAAATGTGATAAGGTTCCTTCATATGCCAGAATGTGTGTCAGGAACTGGACAAGCAATGTTTGATTCTTTAATGTCCACTCTGACAAAATTTAACATTCCAGTTTCCAATATTGTGGGCTTTTCTTCAGACAATACTGCCTCAGTGATTGGAAAACACAATTCTGTGCTGTCTCATTTAAAGGAGGTGAAGCCCACAATTATAAACATGGGGCGTCTCTGCCACTTGGCAGATCTCTGCAGTAAGGCTGCTGTAAAAGCACTACATTCACCAGTTGAAGAACTTATATCAGATGTATACTGCCATTTCAGTTCTAGTGCACAAAGACAACAAAAACTGCAGGAATTTGCTTTGTTCACAGATACTGACCCCCTCAAGATCATTAGACATGCACCTACTAGATAGCTCAGTCTTGGTAAGGTTATTAACAGAACCCTGGACATGTGGCCAGCTCTAAATTCATATTTTCTGTCTGCAGAGCCAAGGTCTGCTAAGAATGACTTAATTTCTAAAAACCTGCAGAGTCATGAAGTGCATATGATTTTTATGTTCCTTAAGTATACACTGGAACCCTTATTGGAGTTCAACATACAGCTTCAGAGCAGAGAAAGTCAGCTACTGACACTGCATACCACTGTGCATAAACTCCTGTAGCAGTACGCTGGCTGAGTCCTCAGACCTGCAGCTGCTGTCAGACTAATCAAACACAGTGATGTGTCAGTGTTGACTGACAGTATCTGTGTTCTACCAAATGGTGAACTGCGGATTGGCTATGAAGTCAAGCAGTACATGAACAGCCATGAGGAGGATACTGCCGGCACAGTTATTGAATTTAACTTTTACAAAAAAGTTGCAGCTTTTTATGCTGCAGTGCTGCAGAAAATGCTGAAAAAGTTTCCCATGCAGGATCACTTACTGAAAGATGCTGCATTACTTATTAATCCAGCCAAAAAATTGGACATTTCTTCAGGGCTTGTCAGAGATGTTGGCTTCCGTCTGGGTGTATGTGAAAATGATGTTGAGGTTGAGCAACTAATCGATGAGTTCACCCAATATCAGACTGAGGACACGGGGAATCTGACAGGCCCAGTAGATAGGCCCCACTCAATGTGTGTCACAGTACTGGGCACACCTTCGGAGGGACCTTTGCACTGAAGGGAAACTGCCACTCTTTAAGCAGCTGATGATGAGCCTACTTTGCTTGCCACACTCTAATGCACAAGCGGAAAGAGCATTTAGTGTGGTGCGGAAAGTGAAAACTGAACTACGTCAGTCTCTGAGTGTAAAAACACTGAACTCTTTGTTGGCAATTAAAATGAATGAAGAACTGGATGTCTGTGATATTAAGCTGCCAAAACATGTTTTAGAGGCTGCCAATAAAGCCACAGCAGCATACAATAAGTACATCTGACGTATGATAGGATGCTGTTTAACTTGGTCAAAACTTTGTGTGAATTGCAATATGTCTTTAGAAAATGTAGTAAATGTGATTCTTATTTTTCTAAAGTGCTGTTTCATTTACTTATGGTGTGGTTATGGTATTGCAGATTATCAAATAAAGGTTTTTGGATCTGAGAAGTGTTTGTTATCGAATTTTACAGTTCTACCATGCTCCATGGCGAAGGCACATTTCGCGCAGTGCGAAAATAGGGTGTTCCACATTTTGACCATTTGTCACACATTGTTAAGGTCTGTGTTCCACATTACCCTCTTAAGAGGTTGAGACCTATGACTCTAGGCATGAGGAGCACCAGCTATCAACTGTGACATATGGCTAAAGGGATATGTCAGGTATTCTTTTCAGCATCTCTGCTCCTGGATATCTGCACCATACATACCCATGTGCAAATTACATTAGATTCTTACATGGCTGGAGTACCAGAAAGTGCTTCATAATCTTCTGCTTGCTTTTAATCACTCTTAGTAAATTCTTCATAAATTATTGAATGTGTCAGAACAGAGAAAAATGGAAGTACTGCCGGATTTACAAGACATTCCATTAGGCAAATGCACATAATTGCAGATTTCCGCAAGTGGTGTGGGGTCCGCTCATTGAGTCACCTTAAAGTTAAGATACTTGACCAGCAAGCTAGTCATTGCAGACTCTAGGTCTTCTTTTTCTTCACTGTGGTTAGGTGAAGCTCCTTCCCCTCTGCAACTTTTGTCTACCACTCCTTGTTTCATATCTTACTTTGAGATGTATGCTGAAGAAGGAAAACATCTAATTATCAATTAATTCCTTAGCACCTGCTTGGTCATCTGTCTCCAAGAGACCCTTGCTCCACATATCCTTAAAGTAACAGAAATCATTCCATATTACTTCATGAACAATCTGGGTTATTACTCCTACACAGTGTTCAGGCTCCCCATGCTCAGCATGATGGTAGCAGCAGTGTCTAGCAGTAATTGCAAAGGATTAAGGAAATCTGTTTTAATGAGCTGCTTCCTGTAGCCAAGAGTACAGTGTTTGATTCCTTCCACCTTCATTACCTTTCTGTATGATTCTGAACAAGTCAGTTAGCCATAAAGTGCTCCTGCTTTCCCTGTGAAAAGGGTCACTTTTGTTCAGTGGGCATATCCAGTTAACAAATGTGTAAAATAAAAAAATAAATAAATTTAGCCATCCTGTAAGCCTGTCCTACACCTACTGACATTCAATTTTATTGTGTTTCTAATCAAGTAGGCTTTTGTAAACCATCTCAATGGAGCTCAGGACTACCACAGTGTCAGAGTTAAAAAGTAACCCCATATCATTCTCATTTACAAACATTTCAGATTTCTTCACTTTCACTTATTTCACATTGTTTTGTAAGAGATAACATTCAGCAGTGTCAGAAAATGTTCCTTTTCATGTGTAGTTACCCATATATGGTATTTAAAACAAAATTACTATCGACTCTATTAACAGTCCAGTCTACAGGCTCTTGTAGAAAGCAGTTTCTATTCAAGCATTGTTCTTTATTACATTTACAACATATTTATAAGAAATGAAAAGCTGATGCCTTGATTATACACCCCTCTCCCTCCCCTCAACATATGTGGGTAGTATTAGTTCCAGTTCAAGTTTATTACATTCTAATGTGATCTTATTAAAAAAAAAATCTTTCCTCTTTTAAGGGTAGTTTTATCACTTGTACATGTTCTGTTTTGGATAATGTTTTTAAATGTGTCTCACTGCCCCATCACAAAATACATTATCAATAAGTGAACAAATCAGCTGTAGAACTGACTTCTGGAGAACACAAATTAGTTTCTACAAGAAAGATGACATTACCAGTACATCCACTACAGAAGTAGTACTGAAGCCATTTCTTACATGCCCGTGCATGCACACACACACACACACACACACACACACACACACACACACACACACACACACACACACACACACACACATGCACACACAAACACATAGTGGCGGTGCTCAGAAGCAATTAGCCTTAGAGTCACATGAAATAGTGAGGTGAGTGATGATGCACAAGCAGAAGATGACTTAGAGACACATGTAGCACAACAGTGCTTCCAGAGAAATAGTATGCTGTGCACAGTATGCAAATAACAGCATAACGGCACACACAAGAGAGTGAACATGCTGAAGACACTGGGACTTCCAAGATGGATGCACACTGATCAACAGCTTAATTTCATATCTCCCAGTGCAAAAAAAGATAAAAATGCAAAATGTAAAGGAACAATGGCAAGCAGCTCAGTGAAAAATAAAGTTTGAAATTATTGGCAGTGAATAAGAGATAGCAGCTTGCCTATCAGCCTTATAACATAAGTGCATTTAAAAGAACAGTGTATAATGTAGTTTTATTTAAAGATAGCCAGCACATTTTTATTTTAAGGCTAAAAGTTAATATTTTCTGAAAGTATACAAGCTTGTTTTCACAGGTCTATATTAGATCACCGAAATCTTCTTTCATTAACAGCTTATTCATCAACCCCTAACCACAGAAACCAACTTTAGTGAACATCAAAAATGTTTACAGGGTAATTAACCAATTGGCTACTACTCCGCCAAAACATACATTGCACTAAATGAAACCCACCAAAGTGGGGGACTGTGCCCCCCCCCACACACCCTTAACTATATATACCAACTCCAAGACTGAACTACAGTACAGTGTAAGTGGCAACTCAGGCTGTAACATGCACTTTAGCATGGATAACCTTAACTTTAGGTTAGGTTGATTTTGGGTGATTGTTCCTATTTGGAATGTTAAACCTCATTAGTTGAAGATGCACCTAGTTTTTTATTCTAATATAATAGGTTATTGGGGTGTTCAGAAAATGCATTTAGTTTTTTAAGGGTTTTCCATTAAAAACATAGGTTCAAATGGAAGTGAAAAGAAACAGTTGTATAAATGATCAGCCTGACAAACATCAGTGTGTGCATGTAACACAAAAGTTGGAAATAGACATTCAAAAAACTGTCATTTATAAGAGGTGGAACAATAACTTCTTATCATAATGGCTACACTATCCATATTATCTGAGAATGTAAATGGCCTTACAGGTATAGACAAAAAAAAAAAAGAGTACTGAATTATAATAAAAAATGCAAGTGCAAATAGCAATGCTGCAGGAGACACATTTGTAAAGAAATGAGCACGTGAATTTGATAAAGAAATGATTTCATGATGGATATTCAGCAGAATATCAGTGACAAAGGAAAAGGGGAGTAATTATATTAATTGCTACAGGACTTCCAATAGTGATAGAAGAGGGAAAAAAAAAGATAATAATGGTGGATTTGTGGTAGAGAGGAGCTACTGACAAAAGAGGAGGATTACACTGGCATGTATTTATATTCCACCAAAAACTAGTATTACAGAGTTTAATACAATTTTGGGAGAAATAATTAGCTTGCAGCAGGGACCTTGAAGAGAAAATATAACAAAACTGGGTAGATTTCTGAAGGAATTTATAAAAATATTTGGTATGGAAGATGTGAATTCAGTAGTAGTACTTGGAGAAAATTTACAAATGTTTTCAAGGTACAATAACTGGGCTGGACTAGATAGAAATCACAGGAACATGTGCATTTAATTGAAAGCTTCAACATGCATTCAATAACTATTTCAGATCATACACCAATAAAAACTAATATAAAAATGCAGAATAATGAAGTAAAAATGAGACATGCCACCTTCCCACTTGATGGATATTCAGCAGAATATCAGTGACAAAGGAAAAGGGGAGTAATTATATTAATTGCTACAGGACTTCCAATAGTGATAGAAGAGGGGAAAAAAAGATAATAATGGTGGATTTGTGGTAGAGAGGAGCTACTGACAAAAGAGGAGGATTACACTGGCATGTATTTATATTCCACCAAAAACTAGTATTACAGAGTTTAATACAATTTTGGGAGAAATAATTAGCTTGCAGCAGGGACCTTGAAGAGAAAATATAACAAAACTGGGTAGATTTCTGAAGGAATTTATAAAAATATTTGGTATGGAAGATATGAATTCAGTAGTAGTACTTGGAGAAAATTTACAAATGTTTTCAAGGTACAATAACTGGGCTAGACTAGATAGAAATCACAGGAACATGTGCATTTAATTGAAAGCTTCAACATGCATTCAATAACTATTTCAGATCATACACCAATAAAAACTAATATAAAAATGCAGAATAATGAAGTAAAAATGAGACATGCCACTTTCCCACCTACCTGCTAAAAAACAGAGGAATTTAAGGAATGGGAAGTGGAAATTAATCATGAGTTACTAATGGAGACTGACATTTCTTCATAAGTTATAGCCAATAGAATAAAATGAAAATGGAGTTTAAAATAGGGTAGAAATTAAAGAGAAAGAGATATGGTCAAGAAGTAATAGGCATTATTTACAAGGAATGACAAAGGTGGACATATTGCAGAATAAGGGAAATCTCAAAGAACAAGAAGAGTTGCATCTGCAATGCTAAACAGAAAATAAGAGAGTATCTGGATAATATGCATGAGTTTAGAAAGATTATTTTGATAATAACTCCAGAGCACAAAAACTTTTAGAACAATGACTTAGGCATCAGAAAGTAGAAAAGGTTGTTGCCAATACCATAGGCAACACAGGCAGCGTATAACAAGAAAAATAACCAGAAATCATGTAAAGGTAGTAAAGATATTTCAGAAATTTTATGAAAATTTGTATAAAGTAGAGAAACATGGAAATCAAGAAAGAGCACAAGTGAAAATATTTATGGTAGACTTAATTATGTCAAGGCTAAAGTTAAATGAGACTTAATAATTAACAGTTAAGATAGGAGGAAATTAGATAAAAATGGTGGTGTATAATCAATCTCTCAGAAAGTCTCCAGCAACAGATAGTATTCCTGTGTAAGTCTGTAAATTAAGAGGGAAGAGAGTGATGAACATCTGGAAGTTTTGTTTAATAGCATTTTAAAAGAAGGGGAAGCACCAACATTTTGGAAGAAAGCTGCAGTGGCTGTAATACCTAAAGATGGATAAGACCAATCACATCCAGCTACATGTAAACCTATTTCAATTTTAAACCAGAATTATAAAGTGTTTATGTCTATACTATCTAAAATTGGTAAAGGTGCTGCCACAATTAATAGATATGGATCAGTGTGGTTTTGTGGAAGGGAGCCAAACATTTGACAAAAATAATAGAACAATGATGATCCAGAGGGAAGCAGAATGTAAGAAAATACTGATATTGATGAATGTTGATTTAGAGAAAGCATTCATCAGAGTAAGCTGTGATTTTATGAGAAGGGGATTGGAAGCATTTGCATTCCCTGATACCATAATAAGATAAGTTATGAGGATATATGAAGGACCAGGGACAAGCATTAAAGTGGAAGGGCTCCTCTCTGACAAGTTGTGTCTGAACAGAGGAACCAGGCAGGGGTGTCCTATTTTTCATTTGTTATTTGCTTTATATTTGGAGCCAGAAAGAAAATAAAGGATTCAAAAATTCAAGGGTACAACTGGTATGGTAATCAAGAAAAGTTGGCTTTACTTGCTGATTATATTATTTTGTACCTGATATGTCCTTAAAAGGACATATTGGTGTTGTGGAAAATTCTGAAACAATTCCAACTATTTTCAGGATATAAAATTAATGAAGATAAAACAAAGGCTATAGCCATAAATTATGAATCCACACATGAATAGGTTCAGCAATACCCATATTTATGGGAAAACAATAAGAGGAAGCATTTAGGAGCATGGATTAAAAAGGGCTGTGCTATGGCAATTCAGGATATGTGAAAAGAGACTAAACAAAATATAATACAAAAATTGAGAAACTGAAAGATCCTTAATGAAAATATTAACAGCCACACAGAATATTATAGTCATAAAGTAGCAGAACATATTCTAAAAAAATTAAGCCAACATGAGAATGGAGAAAGGAGATTTTGCCAATAGGAATGACTGCAAGTAGGGGTACAATGAATAGACAAGAGGGGGTTGGAATTTAATGGAAAAAAATGGCAAAGGAACCAAGGTACTAGGAGCAAATAACTAGAGATGGAAGGTAATAGAATAGGATGAGGCCAAGAAGACTTTTGGATTGCAGACTAGAGACTGCCTTCCCTATCAAGTATTGATATGAGAGTATAGGTAAAGTGAAAGGGATAATGGAATCCTAAGTAAAATACCTGTTCTGTTAGAGTTTTTAGTTGAATCTAGATCAAAAGCTGCTGTTAAAAATGGATAATTAGTAGGGCATATAAATATTGCACTATAACTATAAGAATCACTAAGAGGAGGTTAAAAAAAGTTTGGGAAGAGAGATATGAATATGCGATTTACAAGGGACAATGGGAGGACACACATATATATATATATATATATATATATATATATATATATATATATATATATATATATATATATATATATATATATATATATATATATATATATATATATATATATATATATATATGGCTCCTAAGTATGTAACAAAGGCCAGAACATTTAGGATTTTTGCTTGTGTTTGTTTAGAATATTTTATACCTCAAGCAGGCTTCAAACAATTCTTTTCAGATAGATGTCGAATGTTGGAGGTGTAGTGAGGAAGAAAGAGGTAACCAGGAACATATGTTTGGGAGGTGTAATGAGTTGGCAGATTTAAAAAATTCCCTACAGAATACTCGGTCAGAAATATTAGATGAGCAAATGGCAGTAACTAAATAAATTTTTTTTGAGCTGGGACACATGATCTGATTTGCCTAGACATAGGAAGACCTTGTTAAATTTAATTCTGGCTGCTGCCAAAAAAATCAGTTACTAGGAAATGGAAATCAAGTCTAAACCAAAGTATTGAATATTGTAACAGAGATAAAAAAAACTGGAATTGGGATCTTTAGAAAAGGGAAGGAGCAAATTACATAGAAATAAATGAAAATTGTGGGAACAAAATATGCAGAATAATGTTCAGGAGGAGGAGTGAGGTTTAAGGTAAGGCAGGAATTGAGCAATTTATGCAATGCTGGACTGATGATAATTATAAAAAGAATATATGTGACATATAATGATGTGACTGAAACACATTAATAAGTTTTATTTTGTATTAATGCATGTTTGCCCATACCTTAAGCAATAATTTAATAAAGGTGTTAAAAATTGCTGATGACACTTTCACATATACAAATAATGGAATCAAACATGGTGGAGAGATTCACAGACATATAAAATTAGGACAATGATCATCTATTTTTCAGTTGACAGGAGTGCCACTTATGTTATGATGCTAAGAGTAGTCATGGTATTAGCAGAGCAACTTGAGTTAACAGTTGCTTTCAGAACCAGTTTCTGCATTGCTGTACATCACTGTCTGCCATATCACAGACGGGTCCACTAGTGACTGATATACCATTACCTCCATGATTAAGACATTGTCAAATGCTACTATGCAGACAGTGGCACCATACTGGAGTTAGTATATATGTTGCCCACACATCGGGGGGGGGGTGCAGTGTTTATCTCAATAGACACAAAGGCATTTCTAGAATTAATCATCCTTGCTATGACGACAATTCAGCATCTGACAGGTAACACCTTAGGAGTTTCACAGACACTGGCTTTACAAAATTTCACTAGCTTCTTGATATGATATTTTAACATGTGTAGGAACATGTATGGTCTCCTCAGATAAAAGAAGAGAGAACCAGCCATATGTTAGCATTCTATGCTGTAGACCATTTCTCTGAGGTCCTGGGGGTCATTGACTGCACCCACATTGCCATCAAGGCCATCACCTGAACCACATGGTCTATCATATATCAGTCAAAAGGGTTTGCACTCCATCAACTGCTTGCTGATGTGCATGCACAAGGTTTCATATACAATGTATTTGTGTGCCATTCAAGCAGTTCTTATAATTCTCAAATCTGGCACATGTATGATCTATGCCAGCATTCCATGTGAGGTAATTTTACAAAGGGTCATCTACTGGGTATGTGCACACATTGTCAGCCACAGAATCCTAAATATGCTGTTCTCATGGATGTACACAGCTGGCCACTTACAATGGTGTCCACTGTGGTGTATCGCAGGTAATACAAGATATGCCTTTCGAACCATGACTGATAACCCCCCATCTGCAGCCCTTCAGACATTGTCAGAGATGACATACAGCACCATACTGTCACAGACAATGGAACATCACTGAATGTGTGTTCAGATTCATGAAGACAAACATCTGCAGCATTGATATATATGGTGGGGTACTGCCATATTCATCTGAGACCTGCAGTAAGATATTCACAGTCTGTTCCATGTTGATTAGCATGGCAGTATGCAGGAAATTACAACAAGGGAACAGATCAGTACTGCCTGACAGATCTGTGGCAGCTGTAGAGGAGAAGTTGAGATAGCAGAGTTACTGGTTGCAGTGATATGCCATGTGAGACAGAAATGGGTGCAATATGTTACTGTACTAGCAAAGAGGTGGCTTCTGGTACATAATAATAGACCATGACAAGGGCAACAGAGAATAAAACCACCCAACCTATGCACTACTCCCATAAGGCAAAAGTACAGTTGTGTACACTTACCATAAATGTAGATGTTCGAGTGTATTCACTGTTGCAGTCATTACATTTTGGGGTTATCTGCTTGTAGGTAGCCCTCAGTCAGCATGATTAACAAAGTCTTGGGTCCTGCATCTGTTGTTATCCCTTCTTCCATGATGTCAGGTCATCAGGGGGTATAAAACATGCCGCCGATGCCATTACATCAGTTTTTCTTGCCCCAGATGTCAGGAACCCCCCTAATGGGAAGGAATTAAATACAAAATTACAATGATATACCTCAAACAAAAAAGCAAATACACCAAAAAGGCTTTTAAGCATAGTAAAGGAAAGTGGAGGTATAGCCAAAAAAAGTTAGGGGGCTGGTGGGAGGGTAATCAGGACTGTAACAGTGAATACACTCGAACATCTACATTTATGGTAAGTGTACACAACTGTACTATGTTCTTCGTGTTTCACTGTTGCAGTCATTACATTTTGGGTAGATTCCCAAAGCTATGGTTGGGAGGAGGAATTTAGATAGCATTAGGACCAGCTATAAGGCCCTGCAAGACTGCAGTGGCAAAGCCAGCTCTGGATTTAGAGAAAATTGGCAAATGATAATGCTTGGGGAAAGTATGTACAGACCTCCAGGTAGCAGCTTCTAGGATGTCCCTGGTAGGGACACCTCTGAAAAAGACTGTAGAGGTACATGCAGCCCTGGTGGCGTGAGGTCTGATCCCCTGGGGGATAGGTTTTCCATGGTGCTTAAAGCAGAAATTAATGCAATGGCCTATCCATTTAGAAATGGTTTGCTTTGAAATAGCCTTCCCCTCTGCCCCTACAGCAAATGTCACCAGCAGCTGTTCATATTTCCTTTGAGGTTTAGTACTGTCCAAGTAGAATCTAAGTTGTCTGTGCACATCTAAGGAATGCAGTATCCGTTCCCCTTTGTTCTGTGGATTGGGAAAGAAGGTTGGAAAATGAATGGACTTATTAAGAGCCACATTGGATACCATCTTGGGCATGAAGGATGGATTGGTTCTGAGGGACACCCTGTCTGCATGAAAGATGATGAAAGGCTCCACTGCCATAAGGGCCTGTAATTCAGATACCCTTCTAGTTGAAGTGATTGCTAAAAGAAAAGCTGTTTTCCAAGAAAAACATTTTAAGTCTGCACTAGCAGCTGGCTCGAAAGGAGGTAGTGTGAGTTTCTCCAAAACAAAGTTAAGGTCCCAGGCTGGGGTTGGAGCTCTCTTGGGTGGTCTCAAATTTTTGGCCCCTCTGAGGAACTGCTTGAGCAGTGGATGAAAGAAGAGGGGAGGTTCTGTGTTATAATGAGCTGAAATGGCTGAGGTGTGGATTTTAATGGAGGAAAAAGACAAGCCCTTGTGAAGCATCTCAGTTAAGTATTGTAAAATCTGAGGTAAAATGGGCTCTGCTGTGCTCATCCCTTGAGACTGGTTCCAGGCACAGAATCATTTCCATTTTTCAGCATAAGATTTTCTAGTAATAGGCCTCCTTGCCTCTAAAATGATATCCATCACAGGTTTACTGAGGGATGGTAAAGGAGAGATTATGTAATTAGCTAGGCTGCAAGGTTCAGTGTTAAAAGCTGAGGGTTCAGAATCTGGTTCTCCTGCTGAGACAACAGTGAAGGAGTTTGAAGCAGGTGCCATGGGGGTAACTGTGACACACTGCACAGGATGGGGAACCAGTGTTGGCATGGCCAGTCTGGAGCAATCAAAATCATCCTTGGTTTGTCCTGTTTTATTTTTAGTAGTACTTTGGAGCGCAGAGGCAGAGGGGGGAAAGCATAGACTGATAGGTTTTTCCAGCTGAAGGACAGAGCATCCACTTTCCAGGCTTGTTTGTGGGGAGTCCTTGTGCAAAATTTGTCCAATTGCTAGTTCTGGGGAGAGGCAAACAGGTCTATATCTGGGCTCCCCCATTTGCTTGTCAACATGTTGAAAATCCTTGGCTCCAGTTTCCACTTGTGTGGGTCCATGAGGTTTCTGCTTAGTCCATCTGCCAGTGGATTTAATTTTCCTGGCAGGAATTGAGCTTGTAGGTGCACTTGGGAGCTCAAGGCTGTGTTCCACAATGCCATGGCGAGTCTGCAGAGGGGGTAAGAATGTCTACCCTCCTGCTTGTTTATGTACCACATAACAGTGGTGTTGTCGGTCTTTACCATTAGTTGTCCTAGAAGAATGTGGTCCTTCAAGGCTGTCAGAGCATTCTGTACAGCTAACATTTCTTTTTGATTGATGTGCAGGTGCATTTGATTTGGGTTCCACTTGCCTTGAATGCACTTCCCTGCCAGGTGAGCCCCACCCCCTCCCCATGCATAGTCTGATGCATCTGTTGTTAGGGTTTGGGTGGCAGGGGGTGGCGTGAAATGTAGTCCCTTGTTTTGGTGGCAGGCTGCTGCCCAACAAAGGAACTCTAGGCATAGGCAAGGTAAGATAGGAATGATTGCTTCTAGATCCTGAGAATGTTGACACCATAGGCTTTTTAGATACCACTGTAGTTTCCTCATATGCAGTCTTGCATATGGAATTAGAAGAATGCAGGAGGCCATGACCCCAAGGCTTGCAGTATTTGTCTTGCAGATAGCAGGGTTTTTGTGGCCACCTGTTTGAAGTAGGTTGTCAAATAAATTTGTTTCTCTGGCATGAGGTAAGTCATCTGTGAAGTTGTATTCAAGCTTGTTCCCAGGAATATAATTTGTTGACAGGGTACCAGGTGTAATTTCTTTTTGTTTATGGTGTACCCCAGACAAGTTAGAACCCTTTGTACAAAAGCCAAATGATTCAAAAGTATGCCCTGGCTTTCTACCTGAATTAGACAATTGTCCAGGTATGGGTATTTTTGAATATTTCTTTGCCTGCAAAATGCAATAACTGGAGCTAGGCACTTTGTGAATACCCTGGACACAGTATATAAGCCAAAAGGCAGTGCAGAGAACTGATAGTGTGTGTAGCATGCTTTGAAGCATAGGTATCTTCTGCAAGATTGCCTGATTGGGATGTGCAGGTATGCTTTTTTTAAATCTAGTGTTGCCAACCAGGCATCTTTGCCTAGCATAGGAAGTAATTGGTGAAGAGTCAGCATCTTGAATTTTGGAATCTCCAAAAAGGTGTTTAGAGTAGACAGGTCCAGGATAGGATGCCATGAATTGTCTTTCCTGGGTACCAGGAAAAGTCTCGAGTAGAAACCTTGTCCCTTTTCCTCTTCTGATACCAGTTGAATAGCCCCCATGCTTAAGAGAGAAAGTACTTGTTTTTGGTCCTCTGCCCACTGATTTGGGGGTAGGTCCAGCCACATGCTTGGCTTTGGCAATGTGTGGAAGTGAAATCTGTATCCCTGGGACACTATGTTAAAAACCCATTTGTCCTGGGTAATGAGTTCCCAGTTCTTTGCATGAAGAGCAATCTTTCCCCCCAAAGAGGTAGTCAGTTGATAAGTGCTTGGAAATTTTAAAGGAAGTCATTGAGACAATGTACCATAGGGGGGAGTCTTATTACTCCCAGATTTGGAAGTGGAGCCCCCCCCCCCCACTGCTTAGTCCTGTGTGTCCCCTGGGACTAAAACCTGGGGTTTTTGCTGTGTCTGGGTTTGGCTTGAGAAGACCTGGAAGGGGCTGGAAAGGACCAATTCTTAGAGGGCCAGTGCCTACTAAATCTAGGAGGCTGAACTTGTAAGAAATCTTTAACAGTTTGCAAAGATTTAGCTTTATCTTCCATCTTTTTAAGAACTTCCTCAGCATTGTTGCCAAACAGGTGGTCCTGATTTAAGGAAGCGTCCAACAATTTAGCTTTAACATGATCAGGGAAAGATTGCTCCTTAAGCCAAGCATGCCTTCTGAGCACAGACCCAGTAACAGCAGACCTGCAAGAGGCCTCTAAAGAATCAAAACCACATTGCAAAGTATGTTTTCCAACTTGTTCAGCAGAATGCATTAAATCCAGTAATTCTTTATTTTCCACACAGTCTGGAATCAACATCATTTTCTGTTTAAGCAACCCAATAACATGTTGCTGATATTTTAACATATGAAACTGGCAGTTTAAAGCCCTAATGGTCAAGGTTGCAGAAGTGTAAACCTTCTTATCCCATCTATCCAGCGCCCTGGAGTCTCTATCAGAAGGCATAGGATTTTTAGCAGTAGAAGCCTTAATGCCCTTGGGCCTCTGTGAAATAGTCTCTGGATCCACAATAGGATTTTTAAAAAAGAACTTGTGTGAATCAGTAACCCTGTAATATCTGTCAGGTTTTCTGGGAGCAGGAGGCAAGGAATCAGGGGCCAAACTAGATTCCAAAAAAGCATCATCAACAATGTCTAGTAAAGGAGGAATAGCTAAAGGCCTATGCTGAGGTTGTTGTGTCTTTCGGCTTTTCCCGGTTAGGGGTCGCCACAGCAGTACTCCGGTCCTCTAATGATTGGTAGTTGATTTTTACATGCCGAGTTACCAGCCCTGATGCACAACCTTCAATGAAGGTACGCCCATTCACGCATGTCTCCACGCAGAAGACGCTCTAGCTGAGTATGTACTGTTGTTGCCCCGTTACATTTCACATGTATCAGCTCACCAGAAAAATAGAGGAAAATAATAACGTTTAGGGTAAGACTAAAAACTTTGAGAATTATAGTAGAGATAAATGCTAAAAATGTATAGAAGGGAATGCTAAATGTCCAATAAGACAGTAAGGTTAGTCAGTTACAGTTATAAAAGTATAATATGCAGCATGTTCATAGTATCATAGTAGAACACTTGGCTAACAGCCCCAAAGGGCCATTTTAAGCATAGCCAAGCTAGGTAATAGTCCCATAGGTATTGGGGGAGGGGTATGTGTATCTGTATATGTGTGTATATATATATATATATGTATATATATATATATATATATATATATATATATATATATATATATAACTTGGGTATAAATGGCTGAGCACCTACAAGCTCTAACTGAGACATGGGTGTCAGGCCAGGGATATATATATATATATATATATATATATATATATATACATATATATATATATATATATATATATATATATATATATATATATATATATATATATACATATATATATATATATATGTATGTATATATATATATATATATATATATATATGTATATATATATATATATATATATATATATATATTGTACCACATCCACTGATCCAAGTTTCAGTTGAATAAGTGCAAGGAAGATCTCTTCTTTACATGGATGGGAAGCCTATACCAGAGAAGCGACAGCCACTGAGACACATACCTGTCCCTCCAGCATATCTTATTTATGTTGCAGATGAGGTTTCTGTTGCTATTTGTTTTGCAGATGTGCAACAGGTCCATTAATGCTGAATCAGAGGATGCTTTATAGGCCAATCATCTCAGCAGCCTGTAGGGAAATTAATATAAAGACAAGGCTCTGAAGTGGTCTGTAAAAGACGTGTTTTCTACTGCATGTATTCTTTTTGTGAGGAAGCTCTGCGAACACTCCAATTGTTGCAGATGCCTGGTTAGGTATATATTGACGGAGGCATTGTACTCAATGACTGGTTTTATGAGGGAAGAGTACAACAGAACAATGACATCTTTGGATCTATATGCCATACCCTTGTTTAGAAGTTGTGCAACACAGAATGATTTTCTCACTACAAGTAGTTACATGTTGGTCAAATGCCAAGTCAATGCTTTGAGTACTTTGGACTGATTTTGCTGTAGACCAAGTATAAACTGAAAGGGAAAAGAAAGTAAGTGCTAAAGGGGGCATAGTTCAGAATACTATATGTTTAATTTAGTAGTTCTGTGTAAATCTTGCAAAAGGGAATTAAATAAACCCACCTACCATTTGCTTGTTCATATTGAAGGATGGACAGGCTTCTTCTCTCACCACTATCAATGAGTATGACTGTTATCATTTCTTTAGTAGCGTACCTTAGATAGGCTCCTCCTTTGTCAATGTGCAACAAATTATTTATTTATTTGTTGTTTTGTCTGTTTGCTTGTTAGCAGAGATAGTGGGCTGATCCATCCAGATCATTTCAACTGAAGACCAAGTAAGACCAGTGCAAAATAAACGTATGAAGAAGAAGAAACTTACAGTACAACAGCATAGGCACTGCACAAAATAATAATAAGAAAAAAGTATACAATATTCTAAACTTGCTACAAACTGTAAAAAGCAAGGATATAGCAGCCTTGACAAATCATTTCCATTTATATCACAGAAACATTAAGCACCCTACTAGTAGGGCAGTCAGAAGAGGGAGGAAAGAGAAGAAGAGACACCAGACTATGGATGTGTAAGAATGGTGTTGGGGCAGCGGATGATTAAATATGAGAATGAAGATATGAAATTTAAGCTGTGCTAAGAGCAAAGAAGAGAGGCAGTAGAATAGAGCTATGTGCATAAGATGAAAAACCTTTAACTAATTTTAACCTCAGGCAGTAAGCAGCTACAATAATTAACTTCTTTTGAGTACTTAAACTATTTTCAAAGTAATTTGTGATAGAGTAGAAGAAGGGAAGCAGGGAAAAGTGGGGCTGAGGAAGAAGAACATCTGGAAATAATGCACTGGATTGTAAAGAGGTGAGAGGATTATGGATGGAAAGAGTAGGATGAAAGTATACAGCAAAAGAGAAGAGAAAGCTAAGTTCTAACAGAAATCCTTAGATATCAGGCCTAGCCATTATCAAACAGAGAAAGTGGCAACAGTAGAAGAAAGTTGGAAGATTGTGGAAGTATTCCATTTGGGGTACTCAAGAAGATAAGCAAATGGAACTGCAGTGAGGCAGAGTGTTGATGGTGAGAAGAAGAAGATGTATGACTTTGACTCCTTTGGGGCTTACAATACTGAAACTAACCAACATGGACATTTGCTGCCTTTATCTGACTAAGAGAAATGGTGAAATATATTACCCTTAAGATATACAAAAAGTACTTTGCTAAAATATACAACTGGTTTATCCAACACAAAATGAATCATATACACGTAACAAGACAGATCACATCACATAAGTTTTACAGGTAATACATTTTTGACATCAATAAAGTTTAGGGTAATGTGATGCTTTTAATTTTAATATAACTGTTACTTTTTTAATAAATAAAGGTCTGAATTATGTTCAGTGCTTGTGTCTAAGACCATGTGGGCACAGTTTCCAGAAAAGAAAAAGTCCATGAAAGTCCATGATCTCCCCACCCCACACACAATTATGTTAGTGCATTTATTAAAGCTTGAAAATGTTCTGCTGAAGTTGTGTTTGCACAGTAATTATACCTGCATGAATCAGTAATTAAAGAGCCTAGAATGTTGTCAGCTTTATGAATCATCCAAAACTTAACAGTATGTCTAATGATGACAGCAGTAGTTTCATAGGTAGTTACAAACCAAACCTCTCCCAAGGGGTCTACGGTTGGACAGCTGGTGTATCCTGGTTACAAATGTGAGTGCTCCATATTGCTAGCCCTTTGTTCAGCCACACAGTCTTGGTATTTGCAATATCTAGTCTGTAAAAATCTGTTTTTAATACATTGGACACAATTTTTGCAATCAGTTTCATCACTACAAACCCTTCTTTCCCACAGGAATTGTCAGTAAGGAATATTACTGGTAAATAATCTGGGTGGCAACAATCTGATTTAAGAAAAGTGCTTCTAGTTTGGGGGTTTGGTAAAATATAGTTTTACGTTACCAGCTCTCTGCTTAAAAACCAATATATCCAAGAAAAAATCCATAGATATAACATTCTTCCTAATGTTGCATTTCATGCCATAATAGTTGTTGTTGAGATATTCCATGAAATACTCTAACTGTAAAGTCCTGCCATAGCAGCCAGGAGTCATCTACAAGTGGCATCACATATTCATCTCATGTAAAAATGGGCTAGTGTTGAAATCATAAATAATCCTAAATTCAAAATATCCCACGTAGATGTCAGCCTAAACTGTGGCAAAGGTGGCTCTAATAGTTGTACCTCTGGTCTAAAGGAAATGAGTTACCAAAAAATAAAACATTTATCTCAAGTACAGATTTGAGAAGGTATAGAAGGAAATACAAACATTCTTCAGAGTACATCCCTGAAGTTACTAACCAATGCTCTATGGCTGTAAAGCCCATGTCATATGAAATGGAAGTGAACAGGCTTTCCACATCCAATATACACAGGAGGTAATAAGAAGGGAAAAGATGTAGGTTCTGATGGCCTTTCTACAGAATTTTGTAAAATGGTCCCTGTATCCATGCTTTGATTACTTTAGCTATTTCTAAAATCCTACTGCAACTCTCATTCTTCTCTCTTTCATGAAATAAAATATGATGACTGGGGGTGGGGGGGGGGTCAGGCTTTCCTATAAAAATGTTTGAAAGGTCTAAGGCTTAAAAGAGAGCTTTGCATTTTTTTTTTCAGTTTATTTTTCAAAGTGCTGGAACTCTCAGAGAACCATTCATAATAATGTTAGCTTGGGCAATGGCACTGTCAAGGATGCTACCTCCCTGGTTACAGATGGCATCCTTACTTTTCTTAGTGATCCTTCAGATACTCACCTGAAGATGTTTGGTTCACTTCCTGAGAACTGCATTAAACCCCTTAAATTTGTGGCATTGTCTGTTACTGCACACTCTCCTCACTATCTGAAACCAGATGAATCATTTAGATAGACTACTTAAGGTTTTAAATTAATGGGATATGTATATATATATATATATATATATATATATATATATATATATATATATATATATATATATATATATATATATCTATCTGTGTGTGTGTGTGTGTTTATTATGCATGAGTCCATGATTAGTCAAACTCTGATAAAGTTTCACAAGAAATGCAATATGTTTTGGGACAAAGATGCATATTTCCATTACTTTTTGAACAAAAAATGACTTGATAAGACATATTGCTGCTTAACCTGTCATATTCTTCATACACAATGTCTTTACCCCCTCCCCCATGTACTATAGTTGTATTTTTGTTTTCAAACAATTCATTTAAAAAGTTTATTTTGTTTCTCTTACAACTCAGACTATGGAATGTGTCTATCACAGCCCATAAGTCTAGAGGAGTGGAATTGCCATATTTGAATTCTGTGCTATGGACGTTACATTGTCTAATTTTATACCCTGGATGGATGCACACTTCTGAGCTGTTTGGAAACAATGAAAATATAGTTTTCAGTTGCAGCATTTGGAGGACACTGGAATTATAAAATGGCATAAAGAACTTTTAGTTATGTACTTACCATAACTTTAGATGTTTGGGATCCATCTCGCCTACATTCAATACTGATGGGCTCGGAGCCGATCCCTCGGCTCCGACTCGGCACGCTATGCTATAGAGCGAGGCCTCTTATTGGCTGAGCTATTTCTTATCCCAGGATGCACCACCACTAATCCCCCAGATCTTGTTTGTCCGCATTCATGCACACATGCACAACTTGTTTATATAACATTGTCAGATGTTTCAAGATGAAACAACAGGATTCGGACCTTCTAATATCCTCTGATCTCCAAGGAAGGGGGAAGGAGGGTGGGTTATTGGGAATGTAGGCAAGATGGATCCCAAACATCTAAAGTTATGGTAAGTACATAACTAAAAGATGTTATGTGATCCTATCTCGCCTACATTCAATACTGATGGGACAGCGTCCCTAGCACCTAAATCCTGGGTGGCTCATTGGAAAACACTCCTGAGCACTGTGGAACCAAATGAAGCTCGTCCTCTAGATGCCACATCCAATTTGTAGTGGGAAATGAAAGTGTGCAGGGAAGACCATGTAGCAGCACAAATGTCACTAATGGCAAGCTTAGAATGAAATGCTATCGAAGTAGCCATAGCTCTTGTAGAATGAGCTTTGACAGAGGTGGTAAGCTCTTTATTAGAATAAGAATAAGCTTGAGTAATACAGTTCCTGATCCATTTGGCAATAGTGACCTTTGTGACGGCTTTGCCCAATTTATTGTCCGCAAAGGATACAAACAACTGATCTGTTTTCCTTGTTTGTTTGGTCCTATCTAAATAAAAATGCAACTGCCTGTGGACATCTAATGTGTGGAATATGAATTCCGCTTTGTTAGAATACTTCGGAAAGAAGACTGGAAGTTCTAATTACTGTTATAGGCAGAAACTGGAACAAACTTTAGGGACAAAGGATGGATTTGGCCTGAGAGATACTCTGTCTTTGTGAAAAACCAAGTACGGAGGTTTTACAGACAAAGCTTGAAGCTCTGAAACCCTTCTGGCAGAAGTAATTGCCACCAGAAAGGCAGTTTTCCACGATAGAAATTTTAAATCACATGTCGCTGCCGGTTCGAAGGGGGAGGAAGTTAAGGCGCGTAACAACCACATCGAGATCCCATGGAGGAGCAGGATGAGAAATCGGAGGTCTTAAAAGTGCAGCACCTTTCAAGAAGGTCTTACACAATCTGTTGCTCATTAAAGGTGGGTTTATAGATTCGTGAAAATTGGAAATAGCTGCCAATTGAACCTTGATGGTAGAGACTGAAGAGCCTTGATTGAAAAGAGAAGTTAGAAATTTCAGTACTTCTGATACAGGAATGGTGATGGGGTCCAGACCCCGGAGTTGAGCCCAAATAGCAAATCTTTTCCATTTGATAGAATACAATTTCTTTGTAGCAGACTTGTGGGCCGAAGATAAAATGTGTACAACTTCTGTATCCAAGGTATGACTCCTGACTATAGTCGGAAGAGGAGGAGCCAAGCCGTCAATTTTAAGGTGTGTAGGGACTGGTGGAATAGTCCCGACTGATGAACCAATAGGTCTGGGATCTGATCCAGGAACCATGGACCTTCCAGAGCATATTTCCAAAGATAGGGGAACCATACTTGACGAGGCCAGTAAGGAGCAACTAAGATCATTTTGCTCCTCAAGAGAGATGCCTTTTGGATCACCCTGGGAAGGAGAGGAACTGGGGGAAAGGCATAAAGCAAGCCGGTGGGCCACGGACGGGCTAGTGCGTCCATAGGGCTCTTCCCCGGAGCCGGGGTGAGGGAGAAGAACTTTTTGCACTTCGCATTCAGTGGAGTCGTGAAGAGGTCGCAACATGGAACTCCCCATTTGCTGAAAATCTGATTTGCAACTGTAATGTTCAGAGACCATTCGTGTGGAGAGAGGATAGTTCTGCTCAGTCTGTCGGCTATCACATTGGACTTGCCCGGGATATGAGTAGCCACTAGAAAGCGTTTGGTCGACACTGCCCATTCCCAAACTCTCATGGCCTCTCTGCAAAGGGGACAGGATCTGGTCCCTCCCTGTTTGTTCAGGTACCAGACCACTGACATGTTGTCGGAGTGAACGGCAATTACGCCCTGAGGGAGGAAATCATGAAGGGCTTGAAGTGACAGAAGCACCGCCCTCATTTCTAGGATGTTGATATGAAGTAGGGTCTCCTCTGGGTGCCATTTGCCTTGGACTGACCTGCCCAGGGAATGCCCCCCCCCACCCCATCTGGGAGGCATCCGTGGTCAAAGTGGCCACAGGAGGAGGTGGAACAAAGGGTCGTCCCTGATCCAGATTGGAGAGCACCAGCCACCAGCGAAGGTCCCGTTTGCAGGTTTCCGTGATCCATATGAGATGACTGAGAGGGAGTTCCTGAAAGGACCACTGAGCTAAAAGAAGCCACTGGAGAATTCTCATGTGCAATCTTGCTAGGGGAACTAGAAGAAACGTGGCGGACATGGATCCCAATAGCTGCAGTACCATTCTGGCTGGGGCTTTGGATCTGGGAAGTAAGGCTCGAACTTGAGCCTGTATGGTTTGTATCCTGTCTGTAGGTAGATAGACCCGCATTCGGTTTGAGTCTATCTCTACTCCGATGAATCTTATGCGTTGATATGGCAGCAACACAGACTTTGGCCAATTGAAGGTGATTCCAAGGGAATTGCCCAGTGATATCGTGGCTTGTAGGCTCCGCAATAGTAGATGCTTGGAGGTGGCAGTTAGGAGCCAGTCGTCTAGATACGGAAACACCTGGAATCCTAGACTTCTCAGGTGAGCAGTCACTACCGCCAAACATTTGGTGAACACCCTGGCGGCTGTGGTGAGACCAAAGGGCAGCGCGGAACTGAAAATGACTGCCTCCTAGGCTGAAGCGCAGATGTCTCCTGGACGCTTGATGTACCATGATATGTTAATAAGCATCCTTGAGATCTATGGAGCACATCCAAACACCTTTCTCCAGCAATGGGAGAATGGTTTGTAGGGTGACCATTCGGAACTTGGACTTTTTGACTGAACGGTTTAGAATGCTGAGATCCAAAATGGGCCTCAAGTCCCCGGTCTTTTTTGGCACCAAAAAGAATCTTGAGTAAGTCCCTAATCCGATCTGGTCTGCGGGGACCGGTTGGATGACTCCTTTTTGCAGCAGCTTTGAAACTTCTGAGGCTGCAGTTTCCCGTTGACTCGGTGGCGGGTCCAGGATTTTTTTGGACTGAGGTGGAGAGTGAGAGAGAGGGATGGCGTAACCTCCGGCGATAATTCGAAGCACCCATCGGTCCTGAGTGATACCTTCCCAGGCTTTTAGCTGCCTCGAAAAACGACCCCCGACTGGCTCCGGAGCTGCACAGTCGGGCAATCCCTCAGGGACTGTTAAAGGCTGAAGAGCCACGAAAAGACTCGCGGTCTCCAGTGTTGCGAGGGCCTCTGCCGCCTCTGGGACGGTGTCTTCCAGAAGAATTTCCCCCTCCCCTGCCTCTGGAAGGGGGATCGTCCTGCTGTGAGGGGTAAGACTTCTGAGATCTACGGAACCACATTTTCCCTCCTCTTTTAGCCTTGGGGTAAGGCCGAAAGGGAGTGGAAAATCATGCCCCTACGGCAGTCAAAGTCTTACCTTCTTGCTCGCAGCGGGTCAGTGTGTCCTTTACCTTGGGTCCAAACAAGGAGGACCCATCAAAGGGGGCGTCGGCAAAGGAAGACTTAAAGGCCTCCGCAAAATGACAGGCGGAGCCAGGCTTGTCTCCGTAGAGCAATGCCTGTACCCGCCGCTCTACTCGCCCCTTCGGCTGCATAAGAAATGAGCCTCATGGATGAGTTTGAAATGGACGACAGCGTAGCCAGCTGAGAGCCAACTGTCTGGGCCAGCTCCTCAGGCAGGTTACCCAAGAGGGTATCGGAAAGTTCTTTAATCAGATCCCTCTGAAATCTGGTAAAGTGCGTGAGATAGTTCAAGGACCTTAATGTAAAGGCCGTTGAACTTAGGGTGCGCTTACCGTACCGATCCATGCTCTTAGACTCCTTATTAGGAGGATGGACGGACGTTGAAGCCTCTGCTACATCTTCCTGGGTAGCAGATGCCACCACCAAAGCATCTACAGCCACACCTTTCGTCAGAAACTCTTTTTCCGGGGGTGCTGACAGGAACTTATTAGGACGAGCAGGCACCGGTTCCACAGAGTCTGGGTGTTCCCATGCCCTTCGACAGATCAAGTCCAAGAGCTCGTCGAAGGGCGGAGACACCCAGGAGGCGGAGGGCTGAGCCCCGAAGGCCTTAAGGAACACCGACTCATCAGCAGAAGGGGGTTTGGATTGCCAGCCGCCTCATTGTTTAAGGGCTTCCAGGATGTCTGCAAAGGAGACATCATCTGAGGACGACTTAGGGGACCCCTCTGCATCATCGAGATCAGTGTCTGATGTAAGAGACTCATCAGGGGAGTCAACGTGCTTCCTCTTGCACGATCTTTTCCTGGGGGGTTCCTCCGAAGAAGCTTCAGAGGGACCTCCAGGAGGGGGGGAAACCCCAGTGGGGTAACCTCAGGCCCCGGGGCTCCGCTGTCTAAGGACAGGGGGACTGCCAAAGTCCCAGTCTCGGTATGCAGGGAAGGAGCTGGGGAGACCGTGGAGGTAGCCAAAGATGATTTGGCTAACGCACTCCTCATAGTCCTGAAGGCGGGACCACCAGAATCCTGGGAAGGTCCCACCTCCGTGGCCACAACGGTAGATGGCGCTCCCGCAGCCGACGCACCGAGAGGAAGGCTTGGGACCGAAAACATCAGTCCCAAAGCACCCCCCCCCCGGGGCCGACAGAAGAAGTCCGCGTACCGAACTCTGACTCTAGAGCCGGAGTTGGAGTAAGGGTCGGGCCCGACCCAAAAACCTCCCTCGGTTCCACCAGCACCGGCTCCAATGGTGCCAAGGCTGTTGGAGGAGGAACCATAGTAGCAGGGTGGACCATCAGCTCCGAAGCCGAATGGGCTGGAGCCGAAACTAACTTTTGAAACACCGGAGACTGGAAAAGTCTTAGGAGCACCCTGTCGATGTCCGAATCAGACATCTTGGAGGATCTAGATGACACCGATCGGGTCCGAACTGATTTCTCCATCGGCTCCATAGGACTAGGGGACCGGCTCCGAATGGATTCGATTACTATCGGTTCCGAGGGAGATTTCAAAACAATTTCCCTTGGTGCCGATGAGGACTTCGGCGCCGAAGGCGAAGAGTCTGAGCCGGCAACCCTCATCGGCTCCAAAATCAGTGGAGCCGATGAAGGTGACCCGCCTCTCGATGCACCAGTCCTTGGCTCCGAAACCAGAGGGGTTGAGATTGGAGGCATCGAGGCAGACCATTCCGCCCTCAGCTCCGAAGTCCGTGGAGCCGATGGAGAAGCCTGCCTAGGTTTTTTGGCAGTCGGTTCCGACAGACTGGTCGGAGTCGACGCTTTTTTCTTTTTCGCAGGAGAGGAAGAGGAAGATAAAGCCTCCTCGAAGGATGGCTTAATCAAACCTTTTAAAATTAATTTATTCTTCCTCTCCTGGAGGACTCTCGATGAAAAGGCGTGACACACGCTACAGGACTCTTGTAGGTGCTTGGCGCCTAAACAATAAACGCACGAGGAGTGGTCGTCCGTTATGGACATTTTATAACCACACCTCGTGCACTTTTTAAACCTAGAGGGTCTATGCTCTTTAGACATGCTAACCAACCCTAAGAAACAAGATTAATACAGAAAACTAAGTAAGTTTTTTTTTTTTTTTTTTTTTGACAAAAAACAATTCACCAACAGTAGCACAAACACAGAAAAAAAGGGTCAACACCCTCTAACTTAAGCAGGTACCTGACACAAAAAACACTAGATAGTAATAGAAATAGGGGAAGGCCCCTCTAACTTAAACGGGAAACCTTCCCTTAACGAAAAAACACAATTTTTTCAACAGATTTACTTTAAACACACTCGTACCACAACAATAGCTGTTAAAACAGCTTTTGGGTTCAAATAAGCAAATTTCCTGACAGGAAAAGTCTGAATAAAACAGTACTTAGCCCAGCCACGTTTGAGACCACGTCCTAGCTTGTAAGCGGCAAACGAGATCTGGGGGATTAGTGGTGGTGCATCCTGGGATAAGAAATAGCTCAGCCAATAAGAGGCCTCGCTCTATAGCATAGCATGCCGAGTCGGAGCCGAGGGATCAGCTCCGAGCCCATCAGTATTGAATGTAGGCGAGATAGGATCACATAACATCTATCCGTTTGGAGATGATATCCATTATCCTTCAAAATTCTCAACTAAAGTCTACCTTATCTCATCTAAGAAATCTTATCTTCAAACAAGTGCATGGTTATCTAGCCATTTTCTCATATACAAATATGAAAATACATTTTATGTTACACCCCTATCTCTATTATTAAACAAGTCTATCCTGCTGGATACTATGCCCTGCTTAGAACTAGGTTGACACTGCACTCTTTTTTTTTTCTTTTTGGTTCCAGCAGCCAATGGATTTTAGTTGGATCAACATAATAGTTGGAAATGGACTGTATTCTCTATCTGGGAGAAATGTTCTAAACTAAGCGCAGTCTACATGGTATCTTTCCACACCCTATAAGATTGTGATGTGTTTGGCATGTCAGGTTTCTCCCATTTTTATCTAGGATTATCTGGCCACAGGCTATGTTTGTTCTTAAGAACAAGAGCAGATTCCTTTTTCACCTGTTCTTATCTCCTATTTGCACAGGCAAATGTATGTATAGAAGTCAATCTGCATGATATTTTACATCGCAAAAAAAATGCATAAAACTTGCTCTACCTCTCTTCCTTTAGGCTTGAGGTGATCTTCACTGCAGATTGGAGTGTGGCTTCATAATTTGCTGCTTTCTCCCTTATCCAACAATTTTTGAATGATATTCAGAAGCTTTGGCAGAAGGAATTCTACCTCTGGAATTCTATGAGAATATTCTATATCCTTATCCCTAAGGTCACTGCAAGTATCTCGGAGACATTTGTAATTGATATTATTATTTTTATTAATTGGGGTAGATCACTCCTCAAGATGAAAATCTTCTTAATCAACTAAATGTAATAATGAACTCTACACTATGGTTTTTGTCTGTAGATCAGAGATATCACTTCACTCCAGTTAAGGCAAGGTAGTTATCATGATGGCTAAATGGGGATATCTATCTACTTGTTTACAATATGTGTTAACATCCCAAAAAATGACCCAGGTCCTCATGTGTAATATCCATATTAATACCTGTTTTAATGCACTTTATGTTACTTTCTATCTTTTTTTAATTGTATGAAAGATTTTTAAAATGGAGCTTTATTACACATGCAACTAAGATGTGCTTATGTGCATTTAGTCAGGTTGTCAAAGGATATAGTGACATCTACCACTCTGATTCTAGGATTAGGAACATAACTATAGCCCTTTGGTTTCTTTACCACCACAGGTATGACTTCATATTTGTAGTTGCCCATGAATGGGGTAAATTATCTTAGGCATTCCACTCAGTTGGAGTTGCAGATAGACTTTGATGAAGTGTCTGCTTATGTCTTTAAAGAAACCAAGGTCCTGACATTGAGCAGCATTCTACCATTACCACAAAAGGTGGCTAAATTCAAAGATAAAATAACTGGGTTCAGAAATTGTCTTCTACATTGCTATCATTCTAAGGGGCTCCAGTGTGTTGCTGTGTGGGATAAAATGGTTAACAGGCCCCTTTAGCTTTATCAGAGTCTGCATCTGACACCCTCCCTCAGTTTTTGTATTCTGGCTAAAACTTTTGCTAACTCCACAGTACTTTTTATTCAGAGTTCACCTGACTGATTCCAAACATAATAAACTGCAATCTGGGTAATATTAAGGTTGCATTGTTAAATAACAGAAGCTTAAACAAAAGTATATCTGAACCTGAGGCGATCCTTGCCCTTGAAGACAAATGTATTGTGTAATTACAGAAATATGATTCTAGTGTAGCAGTAACACTTCCTCTATTCCAGGGCAAAATACCTATCGTATTTAGATCCAACTGTGGAGAGTACCCATTTTTATTTGTAACCTCATTATCTCTTACCATATGTCACATGATATATTTGGAACTCATCAAAGTCCTAGTAACACTAAATAAGATGAGTTATTTTATTACAGCCAATTATAGTATCTCATCTATGCCCTTCAAATCACACAAAATACTTTAACTAGTTAGAAAAGTTAACCATCCAACCAAATGCCATTCTTAAGGGCAACTTCAACTATCCACATAAACTGACAACTGTATACTATCAATAACAAATATGGCCAGAGATTTCTGCACTCTGTAAATACCAGCACACCTGACCAAATTTTACCCTGCCCACCAGAGATATCAGTCTTCGAGTGCCTATCCTCACTCATCTATATCTCTCAATTGTACCACCCCACTTGTTATCCCCTACATAGTCAAAGCTGACCATTTCTCTGTGATCCCCCTGAAAACCTGCTACATGACTTCTAATAAATTCTCCACATTCGTATACTACTCCAAAACCAATTATTTATTATTAACTTATCTTAATAATAATCACAAATGATGTAGCTGTCCAGCTAGCATTGCACCTAAGATTGTTGACCATTCTTCTGAATTGTACTCCCCCTTAGATGATACACAGAAGCATGCATACCATCTGATGCAAGTATAATGACAAGTTTAAATCTAAATCCATATGTTGGAACTCCCATATCAACAAACTTTATATAAAAAAGAAAAAAAAAACTCCTGTCCATCTATAAAAGATCTCCACTTCATCATTATAAAAGGGATTTAAAACTGGATAGTAAGTCCCTTAAGCCTACCATTATGAAATGTAACTATGAATTTAGGGTTACTATTTGGAATAAATAAAAATACTGGTAGGTAGACAGTGCATACTAATAAAATACTTTAATAAAATAATAAAAAAATCAGATAAGCACTTTCGTACTCACACATAGTACTTCATCAGATCTAAAATAAAACAGACAATTCTGTCTTTTGATAGGCTAGTGTTTTAATTTTATTTATTTATTTTATTTTACATTTGTTAACCGGGCTAGTCTAGCTGGATATATGTCCATTTTCAGTAGAGGCCCGAGGAGAAAAGCTCCACTCATACTATATTTCAATGGGACAATTTACAGAGTACATAATTAAGTACAAAGTGAATTATCATTTAGTAACATGAATAAACAAAAAATAAATATACATGAAGTATCTAAGGAACATACTATAAAAAAAAATTGTTGTTCAGTAAAAAGCATTACAAAAATTGTTGTTCAGTATAAAGCATTATGAAAAATTAGGATTAGCAAGAAGGTTTCAAAAGAAATAAGAAGAGAAGTAAAACAGGAGATAAGAAGGGAATAAAAAGGAGGAAGAGGGAAAGAAGAAATAGTCTGGAGAGGAAAGGGTAAGAATGTGTATAAGAGGACAGGGGAGAGAGAAAGGAGGAGTAGGTTAGAGCATGAGAGGATAGTAACAGGGCAATAAGAAGTAGGAGTAAGTATATTTACTAAGTAAAGTGTAGAGTTCTAGTGGTGGAGGCGAAAGAAGAAATTAGCCAGGAGTCCAACAGGAACAGAGCCAGTGATTTTGGAAATACAGTTTGATTTTTTGTTTGAACAGAGGTAAGGAGGAGGTTAGAGTGATATCAGTGGGTAGCTGATTCCATATCCTTCCTATAGTATTAGTGAAAAGAGAGTCACCAGCTAGGTTATGGGACTTTACTGATTTAGTCATGAGTTTGGAAGAAGATCGAAGGGAGGTAAGATTATTGTAAGGGATTAAGAGTTGAGAAAGTATAGGGGTGTTATAAGGTTGATAGAGTATCTTGTGAGCAATGGTAAGTTGTGAGATCAAAAGACAGTTTTGTAGCTCAAGCCAGCCTAGGAGTTTTAGGTTATGACAGTGGTGTGTTTTGAAAGGGTTGCTGGTGGCAAATCGGGCAATGCTATTATAACAAGTTGCAAGTTTATTTAGGTTGGCCTTCTTAAGGTTAGTGAAGATTGGTGAGGCATAGAAGAGAGTAGATATAAGATGGGAGTGGGCAATAGTAGCTCTGGTAGAAGGTGTGAGAAAAGGTTTGATACGGTATAATGATCCTATTTTTTTATTAACAGTTTTGATGGTGTTATTGATGTGTTGATCAAAAGTCAGATTGTTGTCGATGGTAATTCCTAGCAGTTTAGTTGTTGTGTCAGGAGAAATAACAGTAGTGTCATTAGACAAAATGTTGAAGTTTAATGGGGAGGCTCGAGTGGTAGGAGTGAAAAGGAGAAGTTTTGTTTTTTTAGCATTAAGGAGGAGGTATCGTCTAGTAAACCAAGTTTCTACAGTGACTTTAGTACAGGCTTTATATGTATAAATTAATTTAACCCTTTCCCCTTTGTTGCTTGTAAAATTGTCATCTACTTGATTTCAATACACTCCATATATGTTCTAATATCCCCTCCTCTTAAATTGGTTTTACATAACTCTTAACACCATACCTTTAAAACAATACCTTTAAAACAATGGTCATTTCCTGCAAGTATAATATTAAACATGTTATACTTGCAGGAAATGACCATTGTTTTAAATTTATGGTGTTATTGTTCCAAATAATATCATAAAAGTGTGTTCAACTATATTAGGAAGCTTAGAAGTAACCAAAAATTCTGTACTGATTTCTAATGGTATTTCCTTCTCTGACACCAAGGATATTGCAAATATTCTTGCAGACAAATTCTCTTCCAAGCCCCATCTCTTCCATCACAATTTCTTACATGCCACCTGCTCTGAAATAACTTTTAACCAAGTCCTTTTGACACTTTCAAAAATTAAAAATACCATTTTCATGGATCCTGATAATATCCTTGGATGTCTGCTGAAAGTGTTAAGTACCAGACACTCAACTATCAATAAATGCTACACATTTTAAATGCACTTTTATAACATACATGATCATTTAAACCTAGTGAAAAGGTGGCATTCGAAACAGTTGCCAACACAGGTCTTTATATTGCAAAACTACATCCACAATGACAGGCACAACACTGACATTTCTCATTATGTGGGTAGCTTTAAAATTAACATCTGTATCACCAGTCTGTTCTTATGGTTGTAAAGCTGCTGTGTACTTAAAGTGCCAAAGTAGTCGACATTTGTCATTCCATTAAATAAGCTGAGCAGGATGGTAATAATAGACATGCAGTGAAAATGAAGAGCAATACTGAAATTGTGGTAAAATTATACATTCCAAGTGAAAAAAGCACACCAAATGTTTCCATTTTGATTGTCTTTTTTTGTTCTCTGAACTACAACAGCACTCTTTCCCTTATACTAGAATAGCCTTTCTGAAATATTCTTAATCACAAACTATTGTAGCAATGGGGTACAAATCAGGGATCCTTATGAAAAACATCTTCTTAGCAGCACTAGCCAACTGTCTGTGAAAGAGAACTTGAGTTGACACAAAGGTATATGCTAAGCAGGGTTAAGTAGACCTAGGGCAAAGCACATATGCAGAGCCATTGAGCTGATTTATTTTTCTTCTATGTCTAACCATCTTTTTTAGAGTGGAAAAGCATGCAAGAACATTCCAGTCCAAGGAAAATAAAAGGTATCTGAAGTTCTGGAACAGAATTTTGCCAGTTGATTGTTTAGACAGGAAGGAAAAGGTCTGTCCAAGAAATTCTCCACAGATTGATCAAGTTTTGGAAGACCACCCTGATGTAGTTTCCATTTATGAAGGTCTGTCTTTGCCCTCCTCAGCTTGTCTGCCACACATTTGTTCTGATGGAATGTAAGATGCCTGCAGAAAGAGACTGGGCTATAAGCTAGTTCCCATGCTAACATGGCTACTCTGCATAGGAAGTAAGATCCGGTTCCTCTTGCTTGTTTATATTCCGCATCACTACAGCATCATCTGTAACAACTTGAAGAAGTCCTGGGGACCACAGATGATAAAAAGAGTTGACAGCTTTTGTAAGCGCTAGTGTCCCTTTTATGTTTATGTGCTTTGGTCTGTCTTTATTTTCCCAGAGACCTTGCACTTGTACCCCCCTTAACACTGCTCTCCAAGCAAAGTCTGAGGTGAATAATGGTCAGGAAATTCAAGAATGCATGGGACAGACATAAACTGATCCTTTTGAATAGTGGGAAATGTTAGCCACTGCCTAAGTTGGATCTGTGTATTTTAAATCAATGGGCAAATTATTACGTTCTCTGCAAAACTGTTTTCTTACATATCTTCTATGTATAGAGCTCTGTTTTATCCCATCTCTTGTGTAGTTTATTGATTGACACATGCACAATATAATCAAAAATGAATCACGTGCCTAAGCTCATAGTTTTTAGCAAATATTTATCTTCCTTTTATTTAGAAACTGGATACTAAAACGGATGAGCCCTGACTATATAACATTGTGCACTCCAGAGTACATAGAATAACTAACTCCATAGAATACACATTTTTTATGGAAGCATGACTTATTTTTTTTGTAGCTCTTGTGCAAGGGTTGAAGGATGCTTGACTTTGCACTACACTTTTTTAGCAACTACTACCACAGCCTGGTACTGCTAAACTGACTATTTGTCCAAAAAGACAATGCAACTTTGCTGTCTGCTGTATAATGCAATAATAACATCCAATGTCAAGATTGTCTAACTTTATTTTATAACACAATACTTTCCTCTAGTAATGCTAAATGGGTATAAAATATTTAAGACATATAGTGAATTAAAAGGACAACAAAGATCAAATTATCATGACTGACACATATTTAAAGTATTCTACACAGTTAGACCACACATTCTCGGTCAGCAACTTAACCAAAAATACTGAATGGAACTGACTAGTAGGGTCAAGTTACTTAACAAAATAAATATAACATAATGATTTGACATCAGCAGGACTGTACTGCAAACCCACAAGAGGCACCAGAGAAATCAAACCATGTGGATGTGCCCCTAAGCGCATATGTTCCTTCTGTCCCCATAGGATGGGCACATCCTCTCCACTTGTGCCAACATGCACAAGGCTGCAACTCAAACTCAGATCATTTGGGTCATAGTCAGTGTTTCATCACATCCATGTCACCAGCATAAGCTTAGAAATAAATATTACTTTAGTATCTGTGTCATTAAAATTCATTGTTGAAAAGATTCTGACATTTATTAAATTTGCCAACCAGAACAAAGATTATGTTTGAATGTTTGTAATGAACTGAATGACATATATTGAGTAGATTAATGGTTAAGTGAGCCCACCAATGGAACTACTACTGCAGGACCACATTTCTGAGTTTTGATGATGACAGTTTTTGTGTGCAAAAAAGTACCTATTCTGGAGTAACACGTTGGAATTTTGCTTCTAATGTGATACCAACTCATTGCAGGTATATTCTAAACAAGGAATGCATTTCTAACCCTGGAAGATGGCATACATACATCCCTAATACAAACCTAATACAATGTAATATGCTAGATTGTTGCAGTGAAATGTCAGCAGCACCCTACATTTGGTACTTAAGAGCTCATATCTGAATCTATCTTTGACAGTTCTTTGTAACAGTATCAAGCAGTTATACACTTGGACACAGACTGTACCTAAGCTTGCTATTCTGCCTCCAAGTACATAAATGCAGCTCAGTGCTGAATTTGACCATATCATACTTCTATGGTTAGTTCACAAAGTTTTAGTGTTGATATTTTTTCAGTAACACAAGAGGCAACTATTTTAGAAACATGTATTAGATATTTATGCCTCACATAATGACAACCTACAACAGATATGCTCTGGACATGCATTGCATTGATCACTATGAAAAAGATACCAGTTTCTAATGGAAATTGAGCATAATACATGTAGAATATAACAGTGAACTCAATGCAGAATCCTGCATTTGGTACCAGAGTATAACAGCACATGTCAACCACCTTTGACAATCTTTAGCAAAATTTTAGGAAGTTGTCCCTCAGCATTAAGGTACTGCCATTGAACCATTAAGGATTTAAATGCAATTTAACCATGAAGTGTGCCCACTAATACTGCAATGGTCAATATAAGCAGTTTTGTAGTGGTACTCTTACAGTAATAGAAAAGTTCAGCTTTCTGGAGTAATGCATATGATTCAACTTCTAATGTAATGCCAGCAAAACAAACATAAGCCTTAGGCATTTATTGAATTCTACTCCCTGAACAGAAGTCATATTGTTGCCCTAAAGAAAAATGAATGTAATTCTGCATGTTAGACTGTGAAAGGGAATGATTATACATTCTTAAGACACAATGTTACAACTGCCTTTGACAATTATTAGGAATATTTTCAAATAAATATGTGTGGGATCACAAGTATAGACTGCACCTTTGATTATGAAGACGCGTTTTAGGATTAACATGCAATTTGATATTGACAATTTTGGGTAATTTTGCATAGGTTTATGTAGCATGTTTTCAAGTGAGATGTTTGCAATGACAAGAAATTTCACTCTTCTGGAGAAATCTTTCTGACTTTTAGTTCTGGTTTAGTGTCACTGCAATACTGATATGCTCTGCGACTATGGCACATTTTCTACCCTGAAAGGAATTCATATATTTACCCCTTCCAGA